>NC_056728.1:1144609192-1144646692 GCF_019279795.1 Protopterus annectens | reverse complement strand
CCAGCAACTGGTTCCACAGCTATCTACACGGATGCCAGCAATCCGTAATCTGGAACGATAACGCATCACCTCGCCTCCCAGTTACTCTCTGAGTTCCCCAAGGGTATATCCTTGGCCCTTTGCTATTCTCACTTTTCACTAACAGCCTACATACTGCCACCACACAAGCATCTGTTATACAGTACGCAGATGACTCTACTCTCATCTGCTCTGCCCCAACTCTACCAGAACTGCAACAAATCACATAGGAATCATTCTCTTCTGTAGAAAGCTTGGCTATCCAATGCTCAGCTCCTACTCAACCCAAGTAAGACAAAACTTCTCCTGTTCCAACCTTCCAAAGCCACCCAAAACATCCCCCACTTCACCATTCTTGCCAAAGACAATACCTTCACCTCTCCATCAGAACACACAAAATTACTTGGTGTGGAAATGGACAACAAACTTAGATTTGACACCCACATATCTCTCACAATAAAAAAGTTCACAAAAAACTTGGTGCATTATATCGAAGCCACCAATTCCTAACCAAGGCGGCTAGAATCTCCATAGCCAATTCCCAGCTAACCTCCACCCTGCTGTATGCATCCCCCATACTTATCAACCTTAAACAGATGGACCTACACAAGCTGGATGCTTGTTACAACAAAACTGCTAAATTTGCCACTGGAACCTCCTACCGCAGCCATCATTGTATCTCCCTTAAAGAACTAAACTGGCTAGAACCCCCACAACTCCTTCACTTTAATCAACTCACCCTCGCTCATAAACTTATTAACCACCCCCTTAACATCCCTTCAAACCCTTCTCCAACCCTATCACCCCACTAGGCCCCTAAGATCAAGCAGCAAAAATCAACTCACTGTTATCAAACCCAAAAACTCAGCAGGAGAAGCCACATTTTCATGTACCATGTCTAAACTTTGGAACAATCTTCCACCCTCTATAACTACTACTCTACCTTCCAGCAGCCTTTTCAAGACTGCACTTAAATTCCACTTTAATTTGCACTGGCTTTGTCCTTGTTCTAATCCAGACTAACACCCCCACCCTTACCCCAACTATACTGCTGCCACTACTAACCACAGTCAGAAATAGCTAGTTCTCTTTACATACTTTAACATCTTGTCTGACAACTTTGTTACTAATATTATAAATGACAAGAAGCTATCTTAACTTGCAACATTTTCTGTATATACTGTTGATAATCAATATCTTATTGTATTAAAGCCAACAACCTGTAATGTTGTTTACTATTGCTGCAACTTTGTATCTGTATCATGTACATGATGTGGAGCTTTTCTCCCCAGCCATCTGCTGAAAAATGAGCTGCGTCTACTCGGAATTTCCCGGTAAACAAATGTAAATAAATAAAATAGTTAAATCAAAAGGTGCTTCAACAAAGTATTAGTTTGAGTGTACACACTTATGCAACCAGCTTATTGTACATTTTTTTTATATATTTTTCTCCTAACAGATTTGTTTGTTTTTCAATTGAATTGTACAGGTTATAGGTTACATTAAAGGTGGGAAAAGTTTTGAAATTATTCATTCTGGTCTCATTTTTTTATATCACAAAAACCTGGCATTTTAACAGGGGTGTGTAAATTTTTACAACTTTTTATATCCACTGTGTGTGTGTGTGTGTGTATATGTGTGTGTGTGTGTGTGTGTGTGTGTGTGTGTGTGTGTGTGTGTATATATATATATATATATATATATATATATATATATATATATATATATATATATAAAATATTGTAGAACGTGCTACAGATGTAGCATATTGCACTGTCCACCCACATCCTGCTGTCAAAGCACACATGCATTTGAGGACTGAGACACTGAAAATGTTGGTTTGGGTGTGTTTTTTATGAGTTAATGAGATAAGGCTGCCTGAAGGTAAATATAGAATACCTGATCCTGTGACCCTTTCAGGGTTCCTAAAAAAGTAACATAGCATTTATCAAGTAATTTCAGCAAAGAGCTTGAGAAACTTGGCTGCCTGTGCCTTTGCTGTCATGCGCATCAGAAGTAATAATTTCTGCATCCTCTATAGGAGACATTGCACCTTTGCTAGTCAAAAGAATTGTACTGTAACTGAAACTGTTTTTCCTTTTAAAAGGGGGAAGAAGCAGTGGAACTTATATACAGGCTATTATGATGAAGAACTGTGTGCTCTAGTTACCTGAACTCTGTAGTAGTCATGTAGCCACAAGAGAAGCCATTGCTGTGCTTAAGTAGTTCCGAAGTATTAATTTTTTTCCCATTGCTGAGTGAACGTAGCTATTGCATTTAAGTTCTGTTTCAAAGACTGTTTTAAATAACAAAACTGTTTTCATGTTCAAAAACTTGCCTGTCATGCAGAGTCTGTTTCTTAGACAGCTGAATGCGGTTTTAGTTAATGTTCAGTCATTTTATCTTTGTGATACTGTAGAGCTTGTAAGTAAAGCATGTGTCACCCACTCGCGCTCACACACGCGCGCTGTTCATTGATCTGATAATGTGTCTGTGACTCTGTAGCATTAATATATAGGTTGCTTGCTTAATGTACAGGCACATAGGCATGGGCTTTACTTCCTGTGTTGCTACCAGATGGTAGGGTCTAACATGGCAGGCCAAAGATATCAGCTGTTGATTAACTGTTAATGAAAACTACTACACAGAAATTGGTAATGAGGTAAATGAACACTAGAAACCAGGGCAAAATACACTGCCTAGTTATGATGCATATAGACAGTGTTCTGTTTTTACACATGATATACAAGTAACACGAAATACATGAGGAACAGTATACATGAAGGGCACATAGTATGTTTTTTTTTCCAACAAACATCTTTATTAAAATTTTCACACATGACATAGGCAGTCTTGCATTTATACAAATGAAAAACAATTTTATTTATTTTATTTGCTATTTGTTGACCGGGCTAGTCCAACTGGATATATGTCCATTTTCAGCTGAGGCCCTGGGAGAAGAGCTCCACATGCAAGCATTTGTAATAACAGGTAAAAAATTAAGCATGGTTATAATATATACATCAAAAATCATTAGATATTAAGTAGAAAGCAGAAGTTGAGAAATAGAGTGTGTATTTTGTTAAGCGTTTCTTAAAGCTAAAAAAAAATTGAGAGTACCTAGATACACAAGGAAAGCTAGTTATTTACAGCAGAAAAGTTGAGAGTACCTAGATATCCAAGGTAGACTAGTCAGGGTTGCTACAGGGGCAGAGCCAGTGGGTTTTGAGGTGTGTTTTGAGTTGGGATTTGAAGCAGGGAAGAGAGGAGATTGCTGTGAGATTGTGAGGAAGAGTGTTCCAGGTTTTTCCTACTGTGTTGGAGAACAAGGATTTGCCAGCTGAGTTATTGGGTTTACTAGTCGATATAAGTAGTTTGTCAGAGGAACGAAGGCTTTTAAGAGTGCAGTAAGGAGTGATAAGTGAAGTGAGAATGGGAGTGTTTATGGGTTTGTAAAGGATTTTGTGGGCTAAGAAGATCTGGTGAAATAGAATTTGGTTTTGTAGTTCGAGCCATCGTAGTTGCCTTAAGTTTTGGCAGTGATGAGTTCTAAAAGTAGAATTAGTGGCAAATATGTCAATATTGTTGTAGGCAGCAGACAGTTTGCTGAGGTTAGCTTTGGACACTGAAGTATAGGTAGGAGAGGCATACAGGAGAGTGGAAATAAGATGGGTCTGAGCAATGGAAGTTCTGGCAAGTGGAGTAAGGAATGGTTTAATTCTATAGAGGGAGCCTAGTTTTCTGTTAACTAATTTTATAGTATTGCTGATATGCATGTCAAAGGTCAGATTGTTGTTTATTTCAACTCCGAGGAGTTTGGTAGTTGGATCGGGTGATACGTTTGTGCCATTATTTGATGTGACACAGAAATTCAGTGGAGAGGATTTTCGGGTTTTGAGAAGTAATAATTTGTTTTTTGAGGGGTTCAAAATTAAGCATCATTTGAGGACCCAAATCTCTATGGTTTCGAAAGTCTTTTGGGTGAGAGAGTGCAGTACAGAGGGGGATGAGGCAGAACAGATTAAAGTAGAATCATCTGCATATTGTATACAGGTGGCAGGAGAAATAAGAGTATGAAGATCATTAATGAAAATTGAAAAGAGGAGAGGGCCAAGAATTGAGCCTTGGGGGACTCCAAGAGTAATGGGGAGGTGGTTGGATAAGTTATTTTGCCACCGCACTGCCTGTTTTCTGTTGTGCAGGTAAGAGTGTGTCTAGTGCAAATGATTTAAGTAAGTGCAACAGTATTTCATGCTTGACCATATCAAGGGCTTTGGATAGGTCAATAAATATAGCAGAGCTAAGGGTATTATTGTTCCTATTTTTATTGATGCAGTCTGTGAAGGAGAGGAGGGCAGATGTGGTGCTATGGTAGGGTCTAAAACCATGTTGACAATTAGCTAGCAGATTGTTGGTTAACAGGTGTTTCAGAAGTTGCTTCTGGACACATTTTTCCATGATTTTAGCAAGAGGAGAGAGCAAGGCTATGGGTCGGTAGTTAGAGAGTTCAGTTGACTTTCCACCTTTATGAAGGGGAATAATATGAGTTATTTTCCAGAGAGAAGGAATGTAGCCTTCTTCAATGGTTCTGTTAATCAGGATGGTGATGGGATAGGTTAATGCATTAGCAGCAACTTTTAGATACAGAGCAGGTAGATGGTCAGCAGATGGAGAGGATGGCTTAAGTTTATGTAGGAGAGAACGAATGAGTGCAGAGGGAACAGGTTGAAGTTGAAATGTGGGGATGGAAGTGTTAGAGGTGGAGGAAAGACTGGAGATATCAGGGGAGAGTTGATTGGAAAGAGACTGGACAGTTTCAGTAAAGAAGGTATTAAGGGCATTGGCAGTCTGTTTGGGGTTATCTTGGGAGGTGCCTGCTGGGCTTGGAGTGTCCGATTGGCCAGGCTTCATGAGATTATTTATTCCTGCCCAGAACTTTTGTGGGTTATGCAGGTTAGCCTGTTGCAAATGACAGTAGTAGATGTTCTTCGTTCCCCATTGCTGCAGTCCTTACTATTGGGTGTAGTCCAGGGTACTGCCATATCCTCAGTCTTTTGCCGCATGGTCCGATGCAGAAGCAGTTTTGTGCAGGTTGGCGTTCTGAAATATTTCGAAACCGGAGTTTCAGACCGAATCAGAGTTGGCTAAGTACCCGTTACATTTGTTTTTCTTGCCTCAGTATTTAACCGGATGTCAGAAAAGTGAATAACTGTATTTTGTGGGAAACAGATACCTCATAGGGATTACCATACATTGTGTATACCTTGTTTAGGCGTTGTTGGTTGCCGCCTTGTGCTAGGTTTAACAAACGCACTATTAGTTAGACTGTGCCAGGTTAGTGTTTGGGAAGCGATGGTCTAAAAGCGCAAGGACAAAACAGTGATGAACTCGGTTCTTTAGAAGGCTCAATGGAGCCAGAGGTTTTGCCAGGAGTTTCTTTGGAGTCTCAGGCAGAGACTTTACTGTTACAGGATGTGCCTTCTCAGGAGGTAGGCCAGGCTGAGGGGCTTCTCAGGTAACTGTTCTTCCCTCTCTTCCCAAGGTAGTTAGAGCCTCTCCTTCTGTTGCCAAAACTTCTTTGAGAGGTAGGCCAAGTTCAGCTTCAGTGGGGGTTCTGTACCTAAGAAACATATGCTTAAGATGGCAGAAGATTTGATTACTATGATTAGAGGTTCTATGCCCCTGATAAGAGGCCCAGGGTGGAACGGAGTTTGATAGTTTTGAACAGTGTTCAGAGGCTTCTGAGTCTTCTGTGGAAGACTTGCAGGAGTATCCTCCTTATTCTGATTCTGATGTGGATGATTCCACTCCTACAGCTTCTCCACCTGAGGATTTCTCATTTTCAGAGACTCTACATTCCATGAGGGAGCACTTTAAATGGGAAGGCCAGGATTACTCTGATTCCAGGAAAAGGCTTAGGGAATTCTTGTTTTTACCCCAGCATAGGCCCTTAGCTATACCTCCTGTGTTGAATGTGGTGGAAGATGTTTTTGCAGAGGCTTCCCTGAACCCTGACTCTTTGCCTCCTGCTCCTGTTAAACCCGATAGGTACTATAGGGTGCCTGAAGCTCATAAGTATTTGTTTAAGAGTCCTAGGGGGACCCAGAAACTGTTTCTCAGGGGCCTAAAGGTGTTAAGGCCTCTGTGGTTAAAAATCCTGTTCCCACTGATAAAGAGGCAAGGGCTTTGGATAGGTGGGGAAAGAAAGTGTATACTTCTTCCACTCTAGCCATGAGAGTGTCAGTTTCACATGCTAAAATATCAAAATTATCTCCTTTCACAATTGAAATCTAAGGTGGATGCTTTGAAGGTATTGAGTGTAAAGAGTTGTTGGATTTGGTTCATGTGTCTGAACAAGTGGGTAAGCATTCTTTGCAATGTGGTTTTGATGCTGTACAGGCCTCCTCGAGGGTGGCTGCCACTAGTTCTGTTCTTAGGCATGCCTGGTTGAGGGATCAGAATTTAGCTGAGCATGTTAAGACAAGGATTTTGGATGCTCCTTTACAGTCTGATGTGTTGTTTGGTTCGCCTGTGGAAGCAGTTTTAAAGAAAATGGAGGATAAAGCTAAGTCTATGCAAACTGTTAAAGATTTTTGCAGGTGCAGCCACCAAGTTTAGTAGAAATTGGCCTGCTAAGGGGTGGACATATCCTGCTTATGATTCCCAGTCTAGGGGTAGGTCTAGACGTGGTAGGGGCAGAGCTCAAGGTTCTTTTAGGCCTAGAACAGGGAGTTCACCTGCTCAGACTTCTGGTGAGGCAGGGTCAGTCCTTTCGTAAACAGACCCAATGACCTGCCCTTCAGCTGCCAGTAGATTCGCCTGGTAGCTCCTTTGGGTGGAAGACTGTCTCTTTTCAAAGAAAATTGGGATTTAATTACTCAAGACAGATGGGTGTTGGATATCATTCACCACGGTTACAGGTTTTATTTCCATACAATGCCTCCTTTCAAAGGCATGCCAGACGTTCCTCCTCCACAAAGAAAAGAGGCTCACAAGCAAATTTCTCAGTTACTCCAGATGGGGGCCATTCAGCCAGTTCCTGTATCAGAAAGGGGCCTAGGATTTTATTCTCGCCTGTTCCTAGTACCAAAGAAGGGGAAGAGACCAATTTTGGATTTATCTCTCCTCAACACTTATCTGGACATTCCCAAGTTCAAGATGTTGATGTTACAACAGCTTTTACCTCTGCTGGGCAAAGATCATTGGATGGTAACTTTAGATCTCAAGGAAGCTTACCTTCATGTGCCTATAAGGCTAAGTTGCAGGAAGTATCTGCGGTTTCGAGCCGGAAATTCTCATTATCAGTTCTCTGCATTGCCCTTTGGCTTATCTACTGCGCCCAGAGTATTCACAAAGGTTCTGGCTCCAGTGATAGCTTACCTCAGGCTGCAAGGAATTCAAATCTATCCTTACTTGGACGACTGCCTGATTCTGGCTCAAGAAAAGGAATACCTTCTACAGCATCTGGAATATGTTATAGCAGTGCTAAGATGCCTAGGGTATTCTGTGAACGAAATAAAGTCCAGTCTAGTACCCTCTCAAGACATGTGCCTTCTGGGTGTGAGACTGAATACAGCAGCCCAGATGGCCTTTTTAACCCCGGACAAACAAAAGAGTCTATCACTTTACTTCCATCAACTATCTCATCAGTCCGTGCTGACTGCAAGGACAGTCCTTCAAGCATTAGGGTTCATGGCATCTTGTATTCTGGTGCTTCCCAATGCCAAACTGCATCTGAGGAAGCTACAATGGTATCTCAAAAATGTATGGACACAGCACTGCCAGGATTTGGACACTGTCATTCAAATAATACCTTGCCTTCAAAAAGAATTTTTGTGGTGGGCTCAGGAATGTCACCTAAACAAGGGACTCTCTGTGACCCGCCAGAAGTCAGATTTTAACGACAGATGCCTCGGACATTGCTTGGGAGCTCATCTAAATGGAAAGTGGATACAAGACAAGTGGCCTGCCAGACTACAGCATCTACATATCAACATGAAGGAGATGTTAGCAGTCCAGTTTGCATTAATGGCTTTCAAGGAGTTAATTCTTCCAGGGCAGGTGTTGATTCTAACAGACAACACAACTGTCATGTGGTACATCAACAAGCAAGGGGAACACATTCTTATCCTCTATGCAGGCAAGCAATGATTTTATGGGAGACTGCGCTAAGCTTGCAACTAACTCTTCAGGCAAGGTTTCTGCGGAGCACAGAACTCCTTAGCAGATGTGTTAAGCAGACAAATCATGGATCCCCACGAGTGGAAACTGGATCTTCATGTATTTCAGAAATTGACAGTGTCATGGGGAACTCCAGACATAGATCTGTTCGCTTCTCCACTAAACCACCAGCTGCCAAAGTATTGCACAAAGGGGTTTCATCACACAGCTTGGAAAGTGGATGCTCTGTCTTTCAGTTGGAAAAACCTTCATGTGTATGCCTTTCCACCTCTGCCTCTTCTTCCAAAGGTACTATTGAAGGTCAGACAAGACAGGCCAAGGATGATTTTGATAGCTCCAGATTGGCCTCGCAACACTGGTACCCACTACGGAGTCTGGTAAAGAAGCCTCCATGGCCTTTACCTCTGATTCCTCATCTGTTATCTCAGAAGGACGGTCATCTGCTCAATGTCAAGCTTCACTCTCTTCATCTAACAGCCTGGCATATTCTGTGTTGAAACACAGCAGGTCTCAACTTCCTCAACAAGTTTTAAATGTGATTATGGAAGCTAGAAGACCTAGTACAAGGAAAGTGTAGAAAAATGGAAGAGATTTTTATTTTGGAGCACAGCAAAGAATTTGGAGATTTCTGAGCCTAATTTGAGTGTGGCTCTTCAATATCTTACTGAGTTATTGGACAAAGGTTTGTCCTTCTCTTCCATTAAGATTCATGCTGCAGCAATTTCAGCTCACTATGATTGTGACCCACCATTGTTTTCGCATCCTTTGTTCAAGCAGTTTCTTAGAGGGGCAAAGAATATAAGACCCCGTTAATGAGAGCTCCTACTCCTGCTTGGGATCTCAATTTTGTGTTGGAAAAACTTACTCTTCAACCTTTTGAGCCTGGCTACTGCTGAATTGAAATACTTGTCATGGAAGACTGCTTTTCTGTTGGCTATAACTTCTGCAAGAAGGGTGTCTGAGTTGCAGGCCCTTATGGCAGTAGAGCCCTTTTGATTTTCCATAAGGATAGGGTATCATTACGCACTAATCCTTCCTTTATGCCTAAGGTGGTTTCTAGTGTGGCTTTAAACCAAACTATTCATTTGCCTACTTTTTATGCAGACCCCAAAATAAAGGGGAAAAGATTTTGCACACTTTAGATGTACACAGGCAATTGCTATTATTTAAGCAGGACTAAGGATTTTAGGCAGTCTCAGCAGTTGTTTGTTTCTTTTGCTTTGAGTTCGAGGGCAAGCCTGTGTCAAAACAAACTATTTCTAGGTGGATTGGCTTTTGCATTGCATTTTGTTATTCCCATCATGGCAAGGAGATTCCAGCTGGGATTAGGCCTCATTCCACTAGGGCTACTGCCACTTGACAGCATTTCTAAGGGGTGGCAACTAAGGATATTTTGGAAGCAGCTACTTGGAGTTCAGTGCATACTTTCTCTAAGCATTATCACCTTCCTATCTACTCTAAGTCTAGGGCTGGTTTTGCCACAGCTGTTTTGCAAGGCATGTTGTCAGCTCCTGCTTCTTTATGATTTGCCAGCCTCCCTTACCTCTGCTTTGGGATTCTAGGACTGCAGCAATGGGGAACGAAGAACATAGTACAGTTTTGTACCTACCATAAATGTAGATGTTAGAGGATCCCCATTGCTGCAGTCCAACTCCTTCCCCTCTGTGTTTAGGGGTGGTTGTGTAGGTGAGGTTACATGCTGATATTTTTGTATATTTTCTTGTATATATTGTACATATTTTGGGCCTTGTCTTTTAGGGTCTTCTGACATCTGGGGCAAGAAAGACTGAGGATATGACGCCGGTCATGCATTAGTACCCTGACGCAGTCTAATGCGCCCTGACCGACGTCAGCCATATACTCTGGTATTCGGGCCGACTGGACAGCGGACTACACCCAATAGTAAGGACTGCAGCAATGGGGATCCTCGAACATCTACATTTATGGTAGGTACAAAACTGTACTTTTCTTTTATCCAGAATTACTGCTTTTTTTGTAATGTTTCTTATTTGTCTAAAGTTGAGTTGGTCAGTGGGATCTTTAGTACTGCAGTATTTGGACCAGAGTTTATTTTTCAAAATAATCTTTTGCCTTGTGTCCTTTGTTAGCCAAGGGGCAGCTTTTGAGGAAAGTCTGATGGACCTAGTGGGAGCATGTGCGTCAAGAATAGATAAGAATTTAGAGTTAAAATACGTCACTGCATCATCCAGTGGGAGGTGTTTAAGAGGAGACCAATTGCAGGACCTAAGTTCTGCTTCAAATCTATCAGGGTTAAAAGTTTTGTTTGTTCTAACCAGTTTGTATTTTGTTACGTTAGGGATATCAGTTTTATGTCTAATTAGGTAAGTAAGGGCATGGTCACTTATGTCATAGGCAGTGTACCTACTGTATATGTTTGGTGGTGGCTATGTATCAGAATCCAGTCTAAAATGCTTTCTTTGTTGCTAGGTTTATTTGTTCTGGTAGGGGAGAGAATAGTTTGTGAAAAACCATGAAGATTTAAGAGGGTGGAAGGGTTAGCTGAAGAGCAGGTATTCCAGACTATATTGACATCTCCAAGGACTATTGTTTCTTGTGGAAAGTGTATGGCCAGCCAGCTAAGGATTTCTTCTAAGGTACTGCTGTTGTTGCCTGGGGGCAGGTATATGCAGATTATATAGATGGATTTGTAGGCATTAATTTGGAGTTTGGATGTAAAGATTTCAGCATTACTTTCGGAGGGAGGTTTATCCTGTAAGGCAGTGATATGCAACCTTGATTTATAGAGGATTGCTACCCCACCACCTTTTTTTATAGTGCGGTCAAGTCGATGGATGTTGTAGCCAGGGGGAATAATCTCTTTGTCCTGAATTACTGGTGTAAGCCAGGTTTCAGTCAAGCAAAGGATGTCGAATGAGTGTATGTCAAGTAGTGCATGAAGGGGGGGGCAATTTTATTTTTAGTACTGCGGATGTTAAGGTGAGCTATCGTTAGAGAGTTTGGCACCACTGACACCACTGTAGTTGCAAACAGTATACATCACAGACACCATTGAAACAACTGTATACATCACTTATGCTCTATCCAGTCATTGTCAGTTAAGCATTGTATGGCTCATTCAAATCCTCTCTCTTAAACCTCTTACCTGCTCTGCATATATTGTTCCCATAATTCCCATTTTTTCCTATGTAGTTTGCTCCCTCCGGGACATATGTTTATTCTGCGCATCCCAGTTATAAGCTCTGGTCACTCTGCTTCAGGGTGCACAGTCAGCTGTTGTGCACTCACTTGTTCAACTATGCCCAATTGCTTCAGAAACTGCTAGTGTCTTTTATGGAATGCAACCTTGTTTGATTTGCTTGGTGGTGCACACTTTTTCCCTTCCATCTAATTTGTATCTCATGGTCTGTCACAGCCCCCTGACTGGGGTTGGGTTTTTTCTTTTTGCAGTTCTTCATTTTTCAGTTTGTATCTGACACAACATTGAGGAGGTAGATGGCAAAAGGTTCTGCAAGTGTTGCTGTTACTTGGCAGTTAGGGTAAAGCTAGTATTAGCTTCAGATAGAGATATTCCCATCTGTAGCTTCCATGTACTTTCCAAAGCATGTCAGAGAAACTTTCAGGCAAACTGGAGGGAGATGTGCAATCTGACCAACCCGTGCAGAGTGCATATAAATAGAACTAGAAAAAACAAAACTCTACGTCCAGTTGTTCAGCAGGAAGTCATGTGTTAAGCAGAAGAAATTAGGTTGCCCATTCAATCATTCTGTACTGTGACAAATCCTTCAGTGTCTAAGACTCCTAGCCTCCCCCCACTTTGCTTTTCAGAAGATAAATTTTGCCCTTTGGAATTATTAAACTTTAATTTTGTGTGGAGATATGCAGTCTAAATTAATGCCTAGTCTCCCATAAAAAAGCTATTTGTGCCAAGATGATAAAAAATGTAATTTCAGAGTTGAGAAAATTGCATGTGCTATAGCCTGAGGCATTGCAGAACAAAAGACCCGGAAAAGAAGAAATGATTACAAGCAGTATGATTGGTTTTATTTCAGTGGGAGTGGGGGGGTGTTAATGGACAAGCTGTATACCTGTCCGCATGGCATACTGGCTTAAGGAGTCTGTGGAAGTAAGCTATATCGTTTAAAAATGGGCTTGAGCCCCACAACCTTTTTTGTATGCTGTGTGTTTCTTGCATGCATATGTCTATGCTTAACAGGCTATGCTCAGTGAGTGGAAAGTTGTCCCAGTGGTTCTGCACTGTACATGTTTTGCAGGAGTGCTTAGAGCTTGGAAACATTGCAGAGGTTACATTGAGTTTTGTCATTGTCACTATGAAAAGGAACTGACGATTAAAACTTTTAATTAATTTATGAATGAAATGCAAATTTTAGATTGCTACAGTGAAAGTTACCAGAATACTTTTGTTCACATGCAAGTTTGCAGGATTAAACTTCTAGCAAGTCCAGCTCATTCTCAAGAAGGTCCTATGTAACTGAACCATAAAGGTTGTACTGGGCACACGTGGTATTGGTCAAAGCTTGTGTCAAGTGGTGCACTGACAAGAAAGAGAACTGGGCATTCCCTAAGTAAAGGACTCAAGTGTGTGTGTGTGTGTGTGTGTGTGTGTGTGTGTGTGTGTGTGTGTGTGTGTGTGTGTGTGTGTGTGTGTGTGTGTGTGTGTAAATGCATGTGCTTCAATGCAAAATTTGTATAGCATCCCAGGCAAGGCACTTACAAGTCATCTTCTTCTTTCAGCTTTTCTCGGTTAGGGGTCACCACAGTGGATCACCTGTCTGCTCATGATTGGCAGTGGAGTTTTATGGTGTCGAGTTGCCAGCCCGGCACCCAACCTTCTACAGAAGGCGCACACACTCATGCACTCACGCCTAGGGCCAATTTAGAGTGTCCAATCCATCTTTGTGATGTGGGAGGAAACCCCCGCAACCACAGGGAGGACATGCAGACTCCGCACAGAAGGCACCCCCGCCGAGGAAAGAACCAGAGAACCTCTTGCTGTGAGTTGGCAACGCCAACCGCTTCACCACCGGTGCTACCCACAAGGCACTTACAGGTACTGTGCTTAAATTCCTTTCCTTTTTTTGAAGTTCTGTGCAGCTCATGTGACAGCATGAGAATGTTAACCCAGTTAAGTATATTACAGCATTAAGAAGAGGGTTCACAATGTATGTTAATGAAGCCGTCTGTTTTTGACTATTCCTGAATTGCAGCATTGTCATTGCTGCTGTTCGCAGTTTGTTGGTTTGGAGACTACATTTTTAATGGGGTCTAGTCTTATGTAGTTCTGCTTAACCACAAGCATGCAACAATTTTCTTCCTTTTTGAAAATGAATAGTCTGAACATTGGGCTCCTCCTCTGAATTGAAATGTTTCAACTGTGGTCACAATGGGAGGAAGGTAAAGGGCTCATTATTCAAAACATTTATCTCACAGCCTGTGTCCCATTCAGAAGCATGAATATATGACAACTGTTCATGCCCGTGAGTGTGGTGTAGGCAAGGATAGAGACTGGGACAGCAGCAGAGACCAACTGTATGTGCTTAGTGGGAAATGATGTGCAATCAGTAGTTTCTGTTATTTCTTATGGCTAGATCCCATTACATATCTTGCAGTGGTCTGTTATAATGGCCTTCCTCTGCACCCACTAAAAGGATGATATTTTGTTTTGTTTTATTTTATTGACATGAGTAGATTGGACCTAGGATCCTTTTTCAGCTACAGCCTTGCTATAAGAAGCATCAGGACAACAGCAGAAGTACAGTATTTGCAGAAAAGCAAGTTAGTTTAGTGAGAGAGAAAATCTAGTTTGGTGGCACATATTCCTGCTGATACATTGTTGCAATGGTACAAACAAATTTATAAAACTGCCCTGGAGAGTGAGTGCAAGGTTTTAAAGATTAATATAAGGGAAAAAGATGCATTTCACACTTAACCTGTAGACAGGTTATTTGTCCAAGTAAATGCAGTTGTTGTGAGGGCATGGTTGACGAGCTTAAGACTTAAATTGGTGAAATGTTGATCCTCTGTGGAAGTGAATTCTGTGCCTTAGGCCTCCAGAAGGTAGGAGGTAGAGGAGCAGATGAACCTCTGAGGATTGGAGGCTGCAGATGAAGGTTTTAGTTTTGAGAAGTGAACCAAGGGTTTACACCATGTCTAAATACTTTGTAGATCAACAAGGAAGTGGCTGTGCTTCCAGTGCCATGGACAAAACAGCTGCACTAGTAACTGTGGTATAATGGTGTTTGAGGCAAAGTGATTGAACCAAACCTATTGATCTTGCTTTTTGGGCCCTATAGCCTAATGCAGGTAGGAACCTGAAGTCTCTAGGTAATATTCCATATTCTAAGAATGCAATAAGTGCACCTTTTGCAATGAGGAATTTTGCTTCGAGTGCTAACAGATGTGATTTTTTTTTGTTTGTTTTTGGTAAGTTGCCAAGATGCACACAAGTTAAGCAGAAGCTGATTTTGAGGTAGAGAGAGAGAGAACGAGTGTTAATTAAGCCAGAAGCTTAAGTGTTTAAATTGCTGCACTGAGTGAAAGAACCTGCCATTGCTGAGGTTAGTTTCAAGTTTAAGGATTTGGTTAAAGATATTTGGCTATCCTAACAAGTTTAACCATGAAGTGAACAGCTTTGCTGTAGGTCACAGTTGTGGAAAAGGTGTTAGGTGAGGAATCTGAAGACCTTATAACCATACTGTCAGTATAAAAACAAGGCATGGACATCAAGTAATATAATAATGAAGGAATTGATGAAAGCCAAGAAAAGCAGAGGACATATGCGAGAACCTTTGAAGGATGCTTGGGTTGACTGCTATACACAAGAAACTATTTGTTAAGATAACATGTACATTCATTTACGAGAGGTGAGTGAAAGTGAGTCGTGTTCTCTTTTGTAAGAGTTTGGAGACGTACACTGAATCAAATGCCATTTTCAGATCCGTAAAGACTGTCCTTGTAAGCTTACTTTTGCTGATGATTTGGAGTGTGTGGTTAGTGAGTCAGAGTGATCTGTGGAGTGCTATGTACTGTCCCGAACCAGTGTTGCTCAGAGCTAAGGAGGCTGAACAAATTGTGAAGTAACTTGATTAGTACATTCTTATCAGTCATTTTTGAGAATGTAGAAAGGAAAGAAATAGGATAGTAAGAATAGTGAAGCTCTTCAGCAGTTTAAAGCATGTTAACTCATTTAATCCTGAACAGCCAAAGGTTAACTGAATCCTTTGCTTCAGATCTTCTAAACAGGAAACCTCTTGCTTTATGAGTACTTTTCTCTCAGTTTCTCTACTGAAAACACACTTCATTAGATTTATAATGTCTGATAAATGGTGAGAGTGGCAGAAAATGCAAAATATATGTATTTGCAAACAGTGAGCTATACTATACAGCTGTACTGAGCTGTATTAGTATCAAAGGTCTGTCTGCAGATGCTGATATTATATTGCAGATTTATGAAAGAAAAATTATATTTTGTTTGCCAAAAATACTAGTGTTGTGGTTAAACAAAAGGTTATATTTCTGTAAGTGTGCAATATATTATTTCTGTAAGTGGGCAATATATTATCAGGTGGATTGCTTACCTGTTCAAGTGCTTTCCAGTGATGTTTAACAAGAGGGGATTGCATACTTCTGTTTTCTGACAATGTAGAATCTATGCATATTGAAATTTCACAATATTTCGGACAATATTAATCTACAGAACCACTTATGTTGGATGGCAAGTATGGAGTCATTATCTGCTGTAATGCTGTGTATAAGATGACACCATGTGTTCACATGTAGCCACAAAGCTTTTATGAAATTAATGCCGATATGATAATATACGGAATAGTTATAACTGGTTTACCAAAAAAAAACATTTGCATCACTGAATGTCTTCACATTACCCAGCATGTTTTTGTCTTTTTACTGACACCCACTGCTTGAATGTACCACACCAACATGACAGTATCACACTGTTTGCATTATTGATGTAAACATGGAAATATCCCAGTTTTCATAACCTTTTGTAAACGCTCCTTAACTCCAAATCTGCACATTCTGTGCCAACTATTTATCTGTCATACTTAGCAAATCATGTCAGCTAGTTGATGCCACCTTTCTGCTTTAGTTTTATGTATGTACCTTTACCAGGACTTGGGAAAGTAGACTTTGAAAACTGTGATGAGTATACCTGTTTCAGGACAGGTACGTATTCTGCACAGACTGCTACAGGATACACAGGAACTCTGCTTTCCTGATGACTGTACTAATGAAAGAAGCGATGAGTTAAGTGCCTAGCATTTATATGTATGGTACATGGTACTCAGTATGTGTTTGTTTCAACAGATGCCTCTGCGATTCCTGTGCAGCATGCTGTTCCAGGGCAACAGCTGTATGCCATCCTGCTCGCACCAGAAGAGGTACTTAGTAAGGGAGCCAGTACAGGCTAGCAGAGCCAGGATGTGCCTATACACACAGGTATGTCTGTTAGTATATTTTATTTCTACTGTTTGTTCAGTGTCTATTTATGGTATACATGTATTCTGATTTCCATTGCAGTTTACTCTTATATGTGTATGACATAGCTAATGTGACCAGTACAAGCACAAGTAAGGCTGGGATGTTGAGACCATGATGGCACATACTGCATAGTTCTTGGAAGACAGATTTTCCAGTTTTTGCAGAGAGTTAGCGCAGGTGTTGCACTAGTATTAGAGGCAAACTGTGGTTATGAGAGTGACACTTTCTTTTAAGAGATGCAGATACAACCCATGCTGGACAGTTGTGATCACTCAGATCTACTTATATCAGCAGCTCTTTATGGCATCAGCGGTGGTGTGGTTAGGGCCACAGTGAGTGGGAGGGCTGTGCCACTGGAGTCAACCATCTCATCCACTGTACCAGTTTCAGATTTCAAACAGGCACCCAGATTTGCTCATCACTGTGCTTAAGCAGGCAGGAATGCGGACATAGCTTACCCCCCCCCATAGTTATCTGCATTGCATACCAGAGTTCCAACAAGTAAGTGTCATACAGGCCTTGTGTAGGATGGTGTGCTTGCATTGACACGAGCCTCACGTGTACCACCTCTGCTACAGTATGGCAGGCTACCATGCCAGACTATCCATCACCAGTAATAACCTCTAACAGTTCTGTCTGGCTTGGAGAGGACTTTTGGCTTGCTGCATGAAGTAAGGTTATAATACATAGCACACATCAATTTTGTTGCTTTGACACAGACTGTATTTGTCTGCCAGGCTTCTTGAAATGGCTTGTGTGATTTCCGTTAGCAGTACGCATTGATTGTTGTGCAACATGAGCCGGTTGTATTGTATGGGTAATGTAAGGCTAAGCCAACAACAAACATGGAATAGATATGCAGCATCCTCTCCTTTATGGCATTCTTGGTGCATTGATGTGTTAGTTGGCTGATGGGGGCATTTTGCTGGTGCCTGCATTGTTGGGCACATACCAGTCACCTGTGTCACCACCTTCTGTTACATGAACACCCAGTGGATAGATTGCAACTATTGTATGTTCACATATTAGTGCCTGTGCAGCAAATATTCATGATCATAGCCATAGCAGACACATCCACCTATGATATATGCTTGTAGCCTTTATGTATATCAAACACTGCTTTTGTGACATCAAACCGCTGTGTGGACTGTGTTATGTGTGTATGGTGTTGTGTTGGGTGTATGACAGCTTTTCTAAAGGATGCACTGTCTGGTACTGGTGGACTTGTATAAACAGCTGTCACTGTTTTATACCTTAGTCAAGGTAGCACAGGTATCACCTACACATTTGTCACACATGTTGTGTACAGATTCACCGGATGTTGGTAAAATTCCACAGTACTGACATGTTATGTATGTTTTATATCATGCACTTAAATTAGTGCTTCCTCTATACCATCTGCATATGCTGTCACACATCACATTTAGCCTATTTCCATGCCATGTACTTTCCATCTGCCAACTTCTATTTCAGCCACTTGCCACACAACATAGATTAGGCTGAGAACATTCATGCTGCTTTCCCCTGGTGAGTACTGGGTCATATCGCTCAAACCATCAAGGCAACTAAACTCTCCTCCAGGATTTCAGCCATATGTCCACTGTACATGTTCTACCTCTGCCCATTTATCTTTCCACATATCCATGTTTGTGTCACATATGACTCCTTTAGCAACACTATGAAAGCTGCCACCATTCCTGGAGTTTATTAGGCAAGTTGAGAATGCAGTAGATTGCCAGACCTTTCTTCTGTATCACACACAGCACATGCACACCTAGAGACAATTCAAATTCAGTAGACCATCTACTGCGTGTCTAGCATCTGGAGAAAACCCACACAAAAACATGTATGACATACAGACTCTACACAGAGCATACTCCTTCTGAGAACTGAAGAGGAAATCCAGTCATTATGATAACACTGGCTATGCTTGAAGGATTCTTTCTTCATGAAAGAAACCACCTTTCATCTTTCTGTGTAGCTAGAGGGTAGGCTGATTGTGCTGCCCATTGTATCACTTTCTTGGCCTTAGAAATTAGAAAATTGTGGAGAGGCACAGGTTTTGTGAGAAGGGGAGGTGCTTATGTATGCTGGGAAGTTATATCCACTGAACCTGGTATGGACAGTGTATTGTGTCCTTTGAGTTGATGAAGGCTGAATCTTTTAGGCAGATATAGGTTTTTGGTCAGTACAAAATGAGAGTGATGGTCCTTTTCTTGTTTTAGCAAGAAATAGTGGCCAGTCTGGTTATGTTTACAGAACATTTGGATGTCCTGGTTACAGGTGTTCCCCTCCCCATGCCATGCTTTCACTTAAATTTCTTTTCAGTCATGCCCATGTTACCCACGTACTTAGATAACAGTTCAGTGACTGAGCACATTTCCAAGAAGCATGTGATCTATCAGCTGATGTGATTAAATTCCAAAAAGGCATAATAAATTTAGGGAATGCAGACATGGTTAAGTACAGACTTGAAGCTAAGCGAGGACTACTTAAATTATGTGTTCTTTATAAGTGGCTGTCTAAGGATTAACGTAAATGCAGAAGACGCACTTTAATTGATTTACTCATAGATTTTAATGCATTTGTGTGCATCAGGTTTGAACAACCAAAGTAGTATTCAGAATTTCCATAAGCTAAGTAATGCTTGCCAATTTTATTTAAAGTCACTCAAGACAGCCACGTTGTGTATTTGTTGTGAGCAGCGTGTCTGTCATAGTCTGTGTAAAATGATAGCCATCTATGGTTTTCATGCTGCATGAGAGGTTAAAAAAAGAAAAGAAAAAAAAGCATGCTAGCCTTTGTATTTTCTGCTCAGGAGCTTTAAAAGATCATTCAGAAACAAATTGTATCAGCAGATGTGAGCTAGATTGGATACCTAGCTCATTATCTCTTGTAGTTGACAAACTTGAAGATAAGTTATTCCAGGCTGGAAAAGTCCTTAACCTTTGTCTAAAAGATGTATATTTACAGTGTGTATTTCAGCAAGGTCAGAAAATCCATTAGAGAAGCAAATAAAGCCAGTCTTGCAGGCAGCTACTTCCATGTTAGCATTATTCAGATGATTCCTGCAGAAATTCTGCATTAGTGTTCAGGTGATTTGTGTAGAAACCATGAAGTCACCAGACACGTCTCATGCTGTTATCTTCCTCTTTTAAGTAAGCCTGATAACTGTCCGAGTGCATCAGTGGAATAATTTATACAGTCATATGGTGGTGCTCAGCAAAGCATTCCAAAAACAAATTTCTCATTTTGAGTCAGTAGCTTATGAGTTCTTTTGAGCTGGGCCTGCAGCATTATTTAAAAATGTCATTGTTCAATGTGCCAAAACAAAGCAAAAGCTGTTAGGTTTTGGATAATTCTTTAATTGTGTGTCAGCATTAGTCGCAGATGAAATGTTAAAATATTGATAGTAATTAGAAGAAAATAATGTGCC
This sequence comes from Protopterus annectens, assembly GCF_019279795.1. Taxonomy (NCBI): domain Eukaryota; kingdom Metazoa; phylum Chordata; order Ceratodontiformes; family Protopteridae; genus Protopterus; species Protopterus annectens. The sequence goes on along the minus strand of NC_056728.1, from coordinate 1,144,626,558 downwards.
TCATCTGAAAACTAGAAACTTTCCAAATTACAAATTGGTGGCCAGCCGTTGAGTTTTCAGTAAACATGATCTCAGCCTAGTTTCCCTACCTGACTGAGGCCATGCTATTTTCTGAGGTGTATTCTACAGCTTTATTTTACAGTCATAGCAGTACTGTTGGATAAGCCAGTACCCATTGCTGGGTACATCAGGTGCAGCCAGTAATGAGAAAGGATCACTATCCTGATTTACAGCACCAGTAACTCTTGAGCTCAGGTGACATCATCCTAAGGTGACACCTCCTCCAATCTGCCTTGCAGCTGATGTGAATGCAGCAGTAAAAATTGGCAGTTTGTGACTGATAGTAAAAAGGCAGTCAAGATTCCAGTCATTCATTAATGAAAACATCTGAAATATCATTCTTTGTTTTATTCACCAGCTATGTTCCAGTTAGACTGATATTTTTTATAGGGGAGACAAAGGGTGGTTTTTGTAGTGAAAGAAAACTGAGACCACATCCAAGGAAGACTGCTGCGTCTTAATTGGCAAGTGTCAAAGGAATCTTTACATCTATCTGAACTACCAGTTGGTCATACAGATGTTTAAGGAGTCATTCACAAGCAGCTCTAAAGTGTAACATTGTCATTTGCAGTACAGTATTGACTCAGTATTACAATATAAATCTAGTTGTCTGATAAGATCTTGCCGGCAGTTTTTTAATTAATGTGATTGTGGCGAGTGATGGTCCCACCACTGCCAACCAGTATGTGACGTGTGATGGTCCCACAACTGCCAACCACTATGTGACATCCCCACACTGTGCCAGTAATAGAGGAGCCGGAATCCTTACCACTGACAGTGGAGAGGGACGTGCTCTTGGAATAGAAATGGATACGCTCGGTATTTCCAGATGCAGACCTCTCTGCATAAAGTACAATTTCCCTTAAGAGCACACAAGAAACACATTCAGTCTGGCATCTGGATTTCTCTATCTCTGTCTCCCTCCAGGTCTGCAGTAAGATTCCCCACTGGTACAGCTGTAGGGTTGGGTCCTCATCTGAGTGTCCAAGCCAAGTCCTCCAGCATATTCTCTGTAAACCCAGTGCTTTGTGTCCCTACCCCAAGTAGCTGATGCACATGCACTGAGAGATTTGATTCTACACACACACACACACACACACACACACACACACACACACACACACACACACACCTGCGAAAGGCTGGCAGACATTTACCTGCTGTCCCCTTCTGCCCAGAGTATAAGGTAGTTATCACCACCACCAGACACTCCACAATAAGCTACTGTTAGACCCTTAAAGAGTGTCAGTTGTACTGTGTAATATTAATGCTAAACTAAATGGTAGTAGTTGGCCAAGACAGCTAGACCTTCTGGAGTGGACCACACATTGTCACCACATAAATATAAGCACTGTCAAAGGTTAAACACTTTCTACTAGGACCAGCTACAATAAAAGTTTTAAATATAGTTAGTAATAAATAATAAAAAAGCATTAAAATACTAAATATATATTCAAAGTAAACCACATAGCTGAAATCTCAGGAAATATTGAAAATATTGATGGACAGGCTCATACAAATAAAAACATAATTATAAACCACGCTTCACTGTATTCCTGACTGAATGTAGGAATACTATTCCCTAAGAACTTACTTGACACAGCAAGGCTCATTGAAATGCGTGAGCAGTCTTTCTAGTCAGGTTCCCCAAAACACAATATTCCTACCTCTGAGATTACTCCCTGTAAAATATAATATCCAAGATGGATTGCAGAATGACCTCATCTGATGACCTGACTCTAAGTTCTCACAGTAACCCTCTTTGAAGCTGAGACAGGAATTTGGCATAGACCACTACAATACACATCTTAAATGTTTATGGCAGTGCCTGGGGCTTCCCCTCTTTTTACTGAGCTAATGATTAAAGGTTTCGTCCAGCCCCACCATCTCTGGTCCTATTCAGTACTGTGGGGTGACATTTATATTTCCCTTATTTTTCTTAAAGTAAGCCAGCTGGATAACCTTTGCTGCCCCAGTTTCCTCTAGTGAAACATGTCCATTTAATTCAGTTACAATAATACATGTACATTTCTTTTCATTCCAGCAGGGTGCACTGTTGATGTATTTTAACACCAGCAAACCTCACAAATACATTTTCAGCACAAGCATCTGTACAAATCAGTTTGATATGCAAATGACATATTTACAAAATTCCAGGTGGCTGTTTTGGCACATGTCATACATCCACTGCCCAACTTCTGGCATGGCTGGCAGTATCTCCTGTTGTCACATCTCTCCCCCCTTTGAAGACTCAAGCTGGTTTTTCAAGTGAACCTTGAGAAACGTTGCTTGAGAGGAATAAGCCTATCTGAGAATGTTACCACATTCCCTGGCTTTAGAGCCTATCTGCATTGGCAGTACTTACCCTACTACAGTGTTGTACTGTTGTGCCATATGCCTGCAATCCTAAGGTTCACCTTAATAACTTGGCATTTTGCTGGCTGACTCTATCGCCACGTTAAGGAATTGTGGTCTGTAACTGCAGTGAATTTCCTTCCCTAGAGATAAGGCCAAAGTTTCTGCAGTGCCCATACTATGGTAGACATTCCATTTCTACGGCTGCATAACATTTCTCCCTGGGTTGGAGTCTACTGCTAAGGTATACTACTGGCTGGTCTTCTCCCTCTGTGGAGACCTGGCTAAGTACAAACCCCTACTCCATGGTTTGAAACATCCACCTGCACAACAAATTCTTTGCTGTATTCTGGACTGGCCAACAGACGGAGTCCTCCCAAAGCTCTTTTAAGCTTCTGGAATACCTGCTCACATGCTGGGGTCCACACTACCTTATCTGGCATGTTTTTCCGTGTAATGTCTGTGTGGGGAGCAGCCATTGTACTGTAATTGGGAACAACTTTTCTATCGTACTCTGCTGTCCCTAAGAATGCCCTCCCCCTCCTTTTGGTAAAGGGGGCAGGCCATGCCTGAATGGATTCCACTTTGGCAGGTTCTGACCTGATCTTATCACTCCCCAATCCGTGTCCCAGGTAGGAGACCTCTGCCATACCCACCTGACACTTACTGGGCTTAATGGTCAACCCTGCCCTTTGAATTCTGTCCAGCACCTCCCTGACATGTTGAAGGTTCTGTTGCCAGGAATGGCTGTAGATGGCAATATCATGCGGCTAAGCAAGCCATAATCTCCTGCTTCTGCAAGGATGTGATCTAGCCTCTGGAAAGTTGGTGAGGCATTTTTCATCCAAAAGGGCATATTTGTGAACTCGTACAAGCCAAAAGGAGTCACAAAGGCTGACCTCTCCCTAGTTTTGGGAGTCAGGGGCACCTGCCAGTAGCCCTTGGTCAGACCAGTAGTGGTCAAATACTTAGCCTCACCCAGCAGCTCTAAGGCTTCATCTGTCATAGGCATGAGATAAGCATCTGACTCTGTGTGATTATTTAGTCTTCTGTAGTCCACACAGAACCTGGTGCTGCCATCCTTCTTTGGTAACAGCACCACTGGGAGGCCCAGGGACTGCTGGATTCCTGGATTACTCCCAGCTCCAACATCTTCTGTATCTCCTCCCTCAGAATCTGTCTGACTTTCTCAGGGGCTGGCTTGATATGTCTTTGGAGTCCTGTATCCACATGGTGCTGCACCAGATGGGTGCACCCTGGTTTCCCAGTGAACATGTCCCCAAACTCCTGTAACACTGCTCGGATTTCTTGAACTTGGGTAGGGGATAGCTGCTGGGACATTTCTATCCCTTCCACTGAGATGTCAGTCCGAGCCTAACTGAGATAATCAGTCAGCAGATCCACCTCAGACTTCTCCTGCCATCCACTGCAAATAGTCAGCATAAGGGCTCCCTGTCATGGTAAGGCTTCATCAAGTTAACATGGTACATTTTCTGCCCCTGTCTCCTGCCTAGCAGTTCTACCATATAGTTGACATCACTGACCTTCCTTACCACTTTGAAGGGTCCCACCCAAGCTGCCTACATCTTATTGTGTCTAACAGGAATGAGCACCATCTCCTGCTGCCCCACAGCATACTCTCTGGCTTGAGCATTTCTGTCTTATCTGACCTTTTTCTGCTGTTGGGCTCCTGACAGATTCTCCTGGGCCAAGTTCATGAGCTCTCTAAGCCTTGTCCTGAGGTTTAGGACATATGCCACAACATACTCCTTGTGGGATTCAAACTCGCCCTCCCACTCATCACGAATCAAATCTAGAGGTCCCCTCACATACCCATACAGCAATGCAAAGGGTGAAAAACATGTGCATTCCTGGAGTACCTGTCTGTAAGCAAACAGCAGATGGGGCAAATATTTTTCCCACTCTCTCTTAAACTGTTCTGCAAATACCTGTAGCATAGTCTTTAATGTAGAGTTTAACCTCTCCACAAGACCATTAGTTTGGGGATGGTAGGGGTGGTTTTAAGTGCTTCACCTCACAGCACTCCCATAGAGAAGCGTGCAGGTCTGACATGAAATTGGCACTTCTGTCAGTCAGTATTTCTCTTGGGGAAACCTGCCCTGCTGAAGATCTCTAGCAAAGCATTTGCCACCTGCTCTGACAGAGCCACTGCCTCAGGGTATCTAGTAGCATAATCTACTACCACTAGAATATACTTCTTCTCTGTGGAATATGAGGTACTCCTCGGCTCCCAGTATCTACAGCTACCCTCTGAAATGGCTCCTGAATCACATGCAAAGGCAATAAAGGAACTTTGACCTTGTCTGTTGAGTTGCCTACTTTATGCCACTGCTCACAGGTCCTGCAGTACCCTGTTACATCCCTGGCAATCCCATGCCAATAAAAGTTCTATATAATATGTCTCTTGGTATGCTTTTTGCACATATGACCTGCAAAAGAAATGTCATGGGCTATGGCTAGAAGTTCCAGACGGTAGGTTCTGGGCACTGTCAACTGCTGCATTACCTTACCTTTTAGCCCTCCCTCAGGGATCCACTTTCTATACAGTAACCCTTTGTTCCAGTATGCAGACTCCCATTTTCTTGAGAATCAGGCTCTGCCCTAGCTATCTCCCTCAAGCCTTGTAATGTGGGGTTTGAGAACTGAGGCTGTCTCAAGTCTATCTTTGTGACATTTCCCAGCTCCCCTTCCACAGGAAGTCTAGTATTTTGACAGTGGTACCTCACTGTCAGTTTGGGTACTACCACTCACCTCTGCCTATGCAGTCACCCTGTCCAAGGGGATATCCGTACCTACCAGCAGCTGTGGCTCATCTTCAGGCTTGCTGCTACAGGGTAGCTCCCTCCCTGAATTAGCCACATCCAGACAGACCCTTGAAGCCAGGACTGGTGGTCTCCCCCAGGCTACCAGACCCACATGCCTGTCTCCAAGCCTGACTGCTTATCACTACATGCACACAAGGTACTGCATTATCAAAATCATTTTGTATCAAGACATCTGCAGGGATATCCTGACATGCATCTATTTGCTTGCTTCCTTTTCCACCCTCCCAGTCGAGATGAACCCTGGCCAAAGGTATTTGGAATTGGATCCCTTCTAAAGCTCTGACTGGAGTGGACTGCGCAAGCAAGTACTGCTCCTTTTTAACTACTGCAGGCTTCACAGTCGTTATAGCAGAGGCTCTCTCTGTCTTGACAGTGGCCTGTTTTCCATCCACCAAGATAGATACAAGCTCTGGTGGTAGTTTGGTACCCCTGTTGTCTCCAGACAACTTACCACTGATATTTTGTTATCCCCACTTGCTGGCTCCCCACCTTTTGTTCCCCACCTTGCCTCCATGGACATCTATATGATACATGGCCCTACTGGTTACATTTAAAACATTTAATCCTTGATCCTGGCCCTGTACCTGAGCTAGTGGCTTCCTCTGTTACTGGCAGACTCTTTTGGGGAGGTTTTGGTTGCCCACAATGAGTTCCCTTATATCCATGTGCAGCACTGGATATCCCTTTCCTGTGCAGTGATGCCCTGCTTGCTAAGTAGAGATCCCCTTTTTTCCCCACTTTATCTTCAGAGTTGTATTCCCTGTCTGCTGTCCAGATTCTCATGTCCTTAGGCAAAGTGCTAAGGGCTTGTTCCCTTACCAAAAGGTCTGCCAGCCCTTGAAAAGTGGTGACCTGACACCTGCTCACCCACCTACAAAAGTAAGTGCTTAGTTCAGCAATATAATCACATACACTTTCATGTGCCCTGCACCTATGCTCACAAAACTTTTTTCTGTAAGCTTTAGGTGTTAACTTAAAACAGTTCAGTAAACCTTTTTTAACAGTATCATAGCTTAAGCAATCCGTATCAGACAACTTAGAAACAGCAGTTACAGCTTTACCATGCAGTAAGGGGGTCAGGAACCGTACCCAGAGCCCTTGGTCAGCATTATACTGCTTACATACCCTTTCATATATATGAATAAAACTATCAAAATTATCATTCTCTGTAAATTGTGACATAAATTTACTGACCTTTATTGCTTCTGGGTTTCAGTTATTCCCTTCCCCATTACCTCCATGACCCTGGTGAAGAGTCAACATCTCCCTCTCATGTTGACTCTGCTGCTTCTTTTCTTTGGCCTCCAAAGACCATGGTCTGTCTGTCTGATTCTAGTTCTAAATGTTTGGCCTTCAGTTCAAGTCTCTAACTCCATATGGAGTTTTAATTCTCTGAAGAAAAATTGAATTGTCCTTTTTCTGAGAACATCCCCACTGCCAGACTGATTGTCTTCCTGGTTGCTGGTCTGCGCTGCAACTGTGATTATGGCTGCAATCATTTCACTTTTAGTCAAGTTGGGATGCACCAGTCCTTTGGTTTGGCACATCTCAGCCATCTGGTTCCTTGTCAGTTTGCCATAATCCTCTGTTGACATCCTTGCCACTCCCTGACTAAGCTAACAAAAAGTAAGTAAATAAAACTATTGTGATATGAAACTCTGAATGTCTACTTTGTGGCTTCTTGAGAGTACACCTTTTTTAGTGACAACTGCTTACAGGCTGCAGGAGTTCAATTGATATCCAACATCTGCCACCATTATGTGACCCGTGATGGTCCCACCACTGCCATCCATTATGTGACATCCCCACTCTGTGCCAGTAATCAAGGAGCTTGAATCCTCACCACTGACACTGGAGTGGGATATGCACTTGGAATAGAAATGGATAGACTAAGTATTTCCAGATGCAGACCTCCCTGCATCAAACACACTTTCCTGTAGAGCACACAAGGAACACACACAGCCCGGGGTTTGGATTTCTGTATATTGATCTTCCTCCAGGTCCCCAGTAAAACTCCCCACTAGTACAACTGTAGGGATAGGTCCTCAGCCAGGTGTCCAATTCAAGTCCTCCAGCACCCTCTCTGTAAACCCAGTGCTTTGTGTCCCTGCCCCAAGTAGCTGACACACTCACACTATGAGATTTGATTCTGCGCACACACACACACACACACACACACACACACACACACACACACACACACACACACACACACACACATTGGTTCTCTTCAGAATGTCGAAGGTTTAAAACTTTGACTTTCATATGGTCAAGTCAACTGCTTACAGGCTGCAGTTCAATTGATATCCCACCATTGCCACCATTATGTGACCCGTGATGGTGCCACCCCTGCCAACCAATGTGTGACATCCCCACTCTGTGCCAGTAATCAAGGAGCCTGAATCCTCACCTCTGACACTGGAGTGGGATATGTACTTGGAATAAAAATGGATACACTCCAGTATTTCCAGGTGCAGACCTCTCTGTATCAAGCTCACTTTCCTGTAAGAGCACATGAGGAATACACTCAGCCTGAGGCTTGGTTTTCTCTATATTGGTCTTCTTCCAAGTCCCCAGTAAAACTCCCCACTAATACAGCTGTAGGGTTAAGTCCTCAGCCAAGTCCTCCATCACCTTCTCTATAAACCCAATGCTTCATGTCCTTGCCCAAGTAACTGACACACTCACACTGTGAGATTTGATTCCACACACGCACACACACACACACACACACACACACACACACACACGCACACAGGTTCCCTTCAGAATGTCTGATTAAAACTTTAAATTTCATATGGTCGAGACCATATGATGGAAGTTTTAAAACTTGAAATTCTGAACGGAGATCTCAGTACAGTGCAAAACGAGAAATTTCCCTTTTCCTCGCTGTAGTGCAATTTAAGTAGTGGGTGTGTTGGGGCTGCGGGAGGGGGGGGCTTGTCCACATGCAAAAACATTGGGGAACCTTATTTTTGCATTTATTTTGGAATATCGAAGTTTTGAAACTTCGATCATGTAGTCTTGACCATTTGAAATTTGAAGTTTTAAACCTTTGATATTCTGAAGTGAATCCCCCCCCCCCCCCCCCCACACACACACACACACCTGGGAAAGGCCAGCACAGATTTACCTACTATGTTCCCTTCTGCCCAGAGTATAAGGTAGTTATCACCGCTACCAGGCACTCCACAATCATCTGCTCTTAAGGCCCTTAACAGAGTGTCCAGTTACTGTGTAGTATTAATACTAACACAAATGGTAGTAGCTGGCCAAGACTGCTAGGCCTTCTGGAGTGGCCCACACAGTGTCACCAAACAAATGTAAGCACTGTCAATGGTTAAATACTTTCTACAAGGACCAGCCAGAATAAAAACATTAATTGTATGTAATCATAAATAATGAGCATGAAAATACTAAATATATATTCACAGTAAACCACAGAGTTCAAATCACAGGAAGCATTGAAAATAACATTGATGGACAAGATCATACAAATAAAGAACAATCTCTAAACTAAGCGTCACTATATTCCTGACTGAATCTAGGAGAATTACTATTCTGTAATAACTTACTTAATAGAGCAAGGCACAGTGAAGTATGTGTGCAGTCTTTCTAGTCTGGTTCCCCAAAACATAATACTCCCTCCTCAGAGATTACTCCCTGTAAAATATAATATCCAAGATGGCTTGCAGAATGACCTCATCTGGTCACCTGACTTTAGGTTCTTACAGTAACTTCCTTTGAAGCTGAGAACGGGAATTTAGCATAGACGACTATGATTAAATGTTTATGGAAGTGCATGAGGCTTGCCATCTTTTTATTGAGCTAATGAACAAAGGCGTCTCCAGTCCTATTCAGCACTGTGAGGTGCTGTTTTAATGGTTTAACACCTCATTTACATTTCCCATATATTTTTTTAAGTAAGCCAGCTGGTTAACCTTTGCTGTCCCAGTGTCCTCTATTAAAACATGCATTTAATTCAGTTACAGCAGTACATGCACATTTTTTTCATTTCAGCAGGGTGCACTGTTGAAACCTCACAAATATCTTTTCAGCATAAGCATCTGCACAACTCAGTTTGATATAGAAATGACATACAATTATTTATAAAATTCCAGCTATCACCAAATCATACATCCACTGCCCTACTTTTGGCATGGCTGGCAGTACCTCCTATTGTCACAGTGATTGTGAAATCTTTTGAACTACTGACTCTAGGTGAGACCTGACTGTTAGCTTGTCAACCGTCTGCTATGTCAAGCATTGATAGGAAACTGATGATTTTGGCTGCATCTACTGCAGTATTTACAGTAACAGATATTTTAACTTGCTTGCTAACTAAGGAGATGGACTTACTTCTTGTCATTAAACACTTCTAGGCTACCCTTTGATTCAGGTTGCTGCTGGGTATACTTGCAGCAACTGCTACTGTTGCAGTAACTACCATGGATGTTTTCAGACTCTTATGATGATGTCATTAACTTGTTTGCAATTCTGAGACACTCTTGACTGTTTTTACCCAGGCTGCACATCTGAGTACTGACCGCATACAATTTTCCAGACTGTAAGCTGAATGGCCAGAGAGAGGAATCCGACAGTTAATGTGGTCACCTGCAGTCATGGCCCATTTATTTGTGCTACCTAGCAGATCTGATAAAGAATGGGGCTTGTGTTTAACAGTTTCTAATTTAATTTACCTGCCGCAACATAGAACAGAAAACAACAGATTCAATATGTAGTCATTGTCCTAGAAATAAAGCACTAGGGGATAGTACTGCTGAATACTGTTGTGTTTTGTACTGAGATGTGACATAGATTTCACAGGTACAGATTGTGAAAAGCAGCAGGAACAATTTAGGTCAGAAATATAATTTATAGAGAACTGGGAATACATAACAGTGTAACATTTAGGCCAATTCGGTTATTTACATTTACCGGTCAGTATAGATATTTGGCTTTGATGCTTTTTTTTTAATGGTTACAGAGTATATATGTTCTACAGAGGCAGACATAGGCAATATGTATAAGAAGTCCCAAAAGGCAGAGGTAGTCTGTTGTATTATTCTTAGCATTTTTCACCTTCTGAACCCAAGTCATCCTTCTTTTTCTTTTAGAAAGGCTTAAATGATTGTATATGTGCTTGTCTCATTCCTTTTTTAAACACCGGGCATGCCTTTCCTTTGCTCACATATAGTGAGCTTTTCAGATATTTAGCAGATTTTCATTGGAAAGAAATATTTTTGTTACTGTTTTGCCAACATGAGGTCCACAGCTGTCCCTGTACAGATAGGGCTTTAGTGTGATGAGACCAAATGTGGCAGTAAGGTTAAAAAAAATCATACTAGTAAGGGAATGATGGCAACAAGGGTAAGATAGCTGACATTTATTTTTAATTTTATGTTTTTGTTGATTGGGTTAGTCCAACAAGGCTGGAGACCTATTTTCTGGGGAGACCTGAAGTAGTGTTCATACCGACTAGGGAACATTTGACAGTGGATATGAGGGATGAATGAAGAATTCAAGTAGATTGACTCTGCTCTATATTCATTGTCTTTAGAAGTAGCATAGAGAGTTTGTATTGCATTTCATGGTCATTTAACTTTTTTGTGAAGAATTTGGAGAGGTTACTAGGAATAAATAATAAAGCATTAACTAATTTAGTGAGAGAGAGAGAGAGAGAGAGAGAGAGATCATACGTGTAAGGAAGTGGTACCCAGCCTGCACCGTATGGTGGTAAGCATTGAAATACAACTATAAGACAGAATGTTAGTATGGAAACACAGTCCTTGCATACCTGGAAATTAAGTACGGCAAAGAAATGTTGAGGCAGTTCTATGCTTGTATAGAAAACTAAAGATGAGACTCTTTCATAAATGATAGATAGTCATACCAAAACGGTCTAAGGGATATGAAAATCTTTTGCAAAAAGAAAAGATGGTAGTAAATGGAAGGGAAGATTACATTAATTTGCTATCAGTTGTGTTTGGCTTGCTTGAAAGATGAATATGTGAATAAATGTTGTTAAGGTTACTGGATCAGTGGAATGATCTGTACTCTAATTATTTGAGTTGCAGTAGTCTGTTTTTTTTTTATGTATGTCATGTCTGGATGAAGATTACTAGACACAGAGAAAGACATTGTACTACTGGAACTAGCTCCAGCTTTGTGAATGTTAGAGGTAACCCCCCCTTCACCCAGGAATTGATAAAGGCTGGGAGTTTGAAACCCATGAATTACCCTAGCAGTAGGACACCCTCCAGAATTGATGGAATAAGATGTTAATAAGTCATGGGTTTCAAACTCTCAGCATATAGAGGCATCACCCCCCACTCCGGAATTCACGGAATAAGTCATGAGTTTTAAACTCCCAGCCCATGAGTTAGATGTGGCCTCTGAACATTTCACTCCAGTTTTGTGATGCAGACTGCATTGCCAGATGCTAATCTTTGCTGATTGGACCACTGCCTGAAGTTTGTGTGAATGAATGCATTTACTGCGCTTTCTATACAGATGCTTCAAATAATTTCGTTGATGGCTTAGTGCAATTGGTAGGCGTCTTTCCCTTCCTCCCAAATCACTGGAATTGGTCACCTCCAGACAGGAATGACATTATGGCTCAGTAGCAGGACTTTTGTTTTTCTGTATAAAGAATCAGCCCTTTTTGGTTGTGCATTAAGACGTATAGCAGAGTTCTGCACTCCCCCATAAAGAGTGAGAACATACATTTGTAAATTAGGATTGCCATTGAGCCCACTGGCTTTTTTTTTGGAAATTTGATTATTTGCTGCAAGTGATTAAAAAAAGAAAAGGTCCTATTTTGGGGTGGAAGGGTGAAAAATTGGACCACTTGCTGCTAAGTAATAAAAAAAAAATGTGAGTGATTATTTTGCTTGGACTGTAATAAATTCACTGTAGTGAAATATTCTGGACAAAGCTTGTGTGTGCTTACTTCCACTGTATTCTAAGAAGGAATGTTGGTTTGTTTGAAGGACTGAGCAAGCTTGTAGGCAGAGTATCATGTTAAACTATTGACAGTTCATGCTTCAGATTCTCACCGCTCTTATACTAAACTCTCCTTCAGTTTTTGTTATGAAGCTACTGCTAAGCCTACTAAATGCACCAACAGTGTGGTGACTGTAGTTTTCAAATACCTCCTAACTTTTTGGTACATTAGAACCCCCTTTCTTAGTCTGCGCCATAGCTTTTTTTACTTTTAGGTGGTTCATTCTTCCTTTAGTCACTGGCTGTCCTCTCATGCTCACAGAGAAAGAGGCAGGGAAATAGTTAAAAGAAGCAATTTATGTAAGGCACTTTTTTGGGATTAACAGCAGAGCAGAAAAAATGATGGCAAATACTCTTGACAGGCTGATTCAGCGCTAGTTCAAAGTTCCAGAGCAGATAGAGCACAGAGAATTATGATTGGTTTGTCTATCATAACCCACTTATTGTGTGTTCAAGACATGGATGCCAAGAAATTCACCTTGAGAGCCTGATTCAACTATCCCTCTGGTTGACTGTCTTTTACTGTTTGACAGCAGATAACCACGCCTGCTCGGGTACTTTCTATTATCCAGAATGGTTATTTTCTGGCCTGGAAGTCCCTTCCTCCATTCTTGGGCTTTCCTCAGCCTCCTCCTTGCCAGCTGTCATGTTTTCCTTTGGTTCTTCAGGATTTGGTGGTATAGTGAAGCCATCCAAACTATTTGGATGACCTTTTGATTCAAGCCCACTCTCAGCAACTCCTGCTTCAGGATCTCCACTTTACTATACTGCTCCTCAGTGTGGGGTTCTCTCTTGATCTCAAAAGGTCTGTGTTGACTCCCTCTCTGGACTAAATGTTCCTGGCTTGCAGGATTCAGCCCATTCCAGTGGTACCTTGTTTCCTGTCTCCCAAAGTCCTCGTTTTGACTGCTTATTTTCCAGTGTCATATTCCTGTTCCAGTTCTTCCTGCAGGGGAACTTCTCTGAGTTGTGGGGTACATGACATCCACCATTCTCATTTTTCCCTTTGCCAAACTCAAGATGAAGTTTCAGTGGTATCTCAAGATTGTTCGACTCCAGCAGTGCCACTTTGGAGTATCTGGTTCCTCTCTTGCTTTGTCTCAAGCTTGAGCTCCACTGGTGGACTCCTCAGAGTTTCCTGAATCCAAGTCTGCCTTTTCAGGTTCCTCTCTCTACACAGGAGCTATACACAGATGCTTCCAATCACGATTGGGGTGCATCCTCTAACAGCCTCAAAGTCCAAGGTCTTTGGTCCCATCAACAACTGGCAAACTATATCGACATCAAGGAGGTGAGGGCTGCTCTTCCTGATGTCCAGGCTTTTCACTGCCTTTGGGTTCCAGATCCCCTAAAGGTTTTTACAGACAGTACCACAGTCTTGTGGTACATCAACAAGCAAGGAAGCACAGCATTTCACCTTCTTTGCAGGCTGTCTCTTCAGGGTTGGAATTTTGCAGTCTGCCATCACTTGGTTCTTCAGACACTCCTAGTGGTTCCGCAGTTTTTTTTTTTTTTTCACAGGGTCTCTTCATACCAGTTATTTTATGCCCAAGGTGGTTAATGATTTGTCCTTGAATCAGTCCATTCAGCATTCCTTTTTCCCTTCTCCACAGAATTGTAGTGACAGAGTACTTCACACTTTGACTTTTTGTAGACAGCTCAGACATTACTTGGACAAAACAAAAACGTATGAAATCTGAGCAGCTTTTTGTTTTCTTTCATGCCAGGAAATTGGGTTTGGCTGTATCTAAGCAAACCATCCCCTGCTGGTAGCAAGCAGCTTTCCTGTTTTGTTTGCGCTTGTTTTACCAGGGCAGTGGTCTCTTCTGGTGTGTTTTTATTCAAGTGTGTGGATACTAGATCCATTTTGGAAGCTGCTACTTGGTCTTCTATTGATATATTTCCAAAATCTTACAAGTTTGATGTAATTTCTAGGGACAGGGTGGGTTTTGCCATGGCCATCCTTCATGGGTTTTTGGAGGGCTCTTCTATGTCTTCCACCTCCTATACTTTAAAGTGACTTTGTACTCTTCCAGGAGTAAAGAATAGTACAACAGTGATAAGGAAGAACATAATACAGTTGTGTAAGATCTTACCATAACAGTAGATGCCCTATTTCTCACTGCAGTATTCTGTCCCTCTCTCCTACCCTCTGTTACTTTCTGTTATCCTTCTGGTCGAGGGATCCTTGTCTTATCTTCTGCCCCTGAATGTACATGTTACCGCTTTCCTCTGAGATTGTTTTAGTTCTTGTACAGCATTTCAGTTCAGAGGATTAGGCGCTCGTATGTCACATATGTACCTTTTGCCTTGCATGTAAGACATGCGTCTGATGCATGGTGCCTGGAAGATGGGCATTTGTATGCCGGCTGGCATTGTCTGTGCTCTGCAGGGATTTTCCAGGAGTAAAGAATACTGCAACAGTGAGAAGTATGACATCTGCTGTTAAGATCTGACCATATCTTAAAAATTTCCCGTTTTTTTTTTTTTTTTTTTCCCCCTTTCTGGTTTCAGATTCCCCAGCTGGGAGGAGAAAAATGTCAATTTTTCTTTTTAGACTACTTACTAAAAAATAATTTCATTAAAACAGAATTCATCTTCAACAGCATTTCAGCAAGTAATCTGATTGTCTACAGATGATGTTTAATTGTTGTCTTCCTACATTACATACTTTAAGAAATCATATGAACTCTTCGGTCACATCCTTTTACTGTATATAATTATGTTTAGTTGCACGGTTTCTGATGTTTGCATTTAAGCAGCACATACTGCTACTTCATACATTTGAAATGCTTATTCTTAGGTATACTAGCCTGTTGTGAAGCCAGGTGTAGTAATGCAAAGCTAAATGAAAATTAGTTGTGATAATACCAGACTGACACAAAATGTAGATTTTGTTTTTCCTCTCTTTTTGTATTTGTATCGTGTGTGTGTGTGTGTGTGTGTGTGTGTGTGTGTGTGTGTGTGTGTGTGCTCATGGTATTAGTGCACAATTTTTTTCTTTTTTTGTAAATGTCAAAGGACAGGGAATGTCTGTGAAATATTCAAAGTCCTATAGTTCTTGCTTGTACCCCATGTTAATGCAGCAAAGATGAAAGACCATGGGGTGTAATTACTATAGAGACTTCAAGACATTGCTGGGATTTACGATTCAAGGAAACCCGATGCTGATGTGTATTGACAAACCTTTTTGACTGCTCTGATGAACTGTTTTTATGATGATTCCTTGGCAAGGCAACAGGATAATGATGATCTCATGAACACTGGGGCTGAGGGAAAATATGCAGTATAATTGTATGCTGTAGTAGTTGATGATACTAGTCTTTGTGGTGTGGAACCATCCGAGTACTAGTTAGATAGTTAAGCCAGTATTCCTGTAGTACTCTAGCAAAGGAATTTAGATATCTGGAGCTTAGTATTTTTCTGTATGCATCCTATCTATGTTTATTGACTTTTTAAATGATCCTTGTGTGGGTCATTTTACATATATTTTACTTTGTATTTGCACTTTTTTCTGTATTATTTAAGTAAAATTAATTTTTTTCTTTAAGCTTTTGTGGCTGATGTATGTTTTTATTATAAGAGTATTTACGTACTGTTTGTGAGACTGTGGTAACCATTATTTACACTGTTGGTTAGCACACTATGTGGCACACTCCATCATAAGATTACAGAGTAACTATCTGTGAAAGAGATAGTCACTGGTGTAGTTCATATTTGACTTGATTTTGTAGCAGCCAGTGACTGGAACTAAGACTATGACTTGAGTGGTGGGTAATATTTCTAGGCAAGGAAGCTCTGGGGAACTGAAGAATTCTGCCAGGTTTCCCTGGGAAGTGTGTGTGTGTGTGTGTGTGTGTGTGTGTGTGTGTGTGTGTGTGTGTGTGTGTGTGTGCGAAAGAGGGATAGAGAAAAATAATTATTTGTGTAAAAAGTAGCTAAGGGACACTGGAAGACATTGGTTCACACAGAGAGAGAGAGGTGAGACAGTAGCTTGAGAGTGCTGGGCCAAAGACTCTGCTCTGTAAGTGACCTGTATGGAGGTTGTAAGTCCTTTCCCAGGGCAGAAGTGCATATTGCCTTATGCATAGAAGCCAGGCTGTACTTTGCAAAATAATTATTGAAACAGATTAGTGTACACTTTCTTGCTATTGCTGTTCATCCTTTGAAAGCCACTCGTCATCTTTCACACTTGGTTGGCAGTGGTAGGATTCAAACCCAGTTGGTGCCATTCCTGTGCAATACATATTATAACTGGAACCTAGTTCCCCAGTCCTTCATTGAAAGTTATGCTCCATCTAGTCGGATAGCCCAGTAAAGAAAATGTAAGTAAGTAAATAAATACTTATTTTTTTTCTGCTTCAAGTCAATATTTTACATATTTAGAAAGACTGTAACCATTCCTTAAGGTAGAATAGCATTCAGCTATTCAAGTGTTCTGAAGCACAGAGCATGAGGAAATGCCTTGTTTTACTGATGCATAAAACCGTTTAAAATACCTTCCCATTTCAAGATGCACTAGAATACCATTTCATTTCTAGCCTACATTTATTTTTAAGACATTCAGACATCATACAGTCACCATATCAGCCATACAATACGCTGGAAGTGCTTGCAACACGCTGAAAATGTTTCCTTTCAGCATACTTGAATCTTAGTGTACTGCTACACTTCATAGGTGAATCTCCAGCACCTGGTGAGTTAAGTGCTGGGATACAGTTTTCCCTTGTCATTACTTGTGTATTTGAGACTTTTATTGTAATAAAAAGCTTTGTTAAGATATAAATGACAACATTGGCTCAAATAATGTTTCTCCCTTGGAGATTGTCACTTGATGAATAGATCTACAGATTTTATTGGACATGTCTCTGCACATGCACAGTGAGTTATACGTTAAAGTCCATAGATGTACCTCAGGTTTTCCTTGTGCAGATATCACCAAGGTTAAAGTTCAGAGTTTATCCCCAGTGGCAGAATACAACAAATTTAATTTTTTTGTTTTATTTTTTAAGTGAGGATGAGACTAAAAACATATTAGATCAGGCTAAAATGTAAGGCATAAAATGCGATAGTGCACTTTAGTAAAGAATAGTAAGTTTC
>NC_056728.1:1144596382-1144608692 GCF_019279795.1 Protopterus annectens | reverse complement strand
CTAAAACTGGGACTAGGTGTTTGATTCTTATTGATGAGTAGCTTGTTTTTCTGGTGTAAGGAATGCCATCTGGGATGCTGTGTCCAAGCTTGATCCCAGGAATACAATCTTTTGACTGGGGACTAGTTTTGATTTCTTTTCGATGATGGTATACCCCAGGGAGGTTAGACTTTTTATTACAAATGTCAGGTGCTGCAACAGCATTTCCTGACTGTCTGCCTGACTCAGGCAGTCGTCCAAGTACGGGTAAATTTGAATTTTTCTCTGTCTGCAGTACGTAATTGCTGGAGACAAGCATTTTGTGAATACTCTGGGAGCAGTTGATAAGCCAAAGGGAAGTGCAGAGAACTGATAATGCATAGATCCTGCCCTGAAGGGAAGATATTTCCTGCATGAGTCCCTTATAGGGATGTGCAGATAGGCTTCTTTTAAATCCAGGGTAGCTAACCAGGCATCTTTGGCCAGCATAGGAAAAAGCTGCTGCAGGGTGAGCATTATGAATTTTTGTACCACCACGAAGGTGTTTAGAATGGAGAGATCTAGGATTTGGTGCCAAGTGGCCTCTTTTCTGGGTACCAAGAAATGTCTGGAATAGAACCCTTGACCCATCTGTTCCGCAGGAACAGGTTGTACTGCCCTTATAGAGAGCAGGGATAGAACTTATTTTTGTGCCTCTGCCCACTGGTTTAGAGGAAGGTCTGGGAACCCTACTGGGGTTGGCAGTGAGTGGAAGTAAAATTTGTACCCCTGGGATACAATGTTGAGGACCCATCGGTCTTTGGTAATGGAAGTCCAGTTTTTTTGCACGATGGGCAAGTTTTCCTCCTAGGGGCACAAGCAGCTGGGCAGAGGTGGGGTGTGGAGAAGAGAAGTTATTGGGAATTCGTCCCATAAGGGGATGGCTTAGCACTTCCTGTTTTTGAAGTGGAGGCACTCCATTGCTTAGATCTCTGCATACCCTGAGAATGTAGTCTGGGGGGGTGCTTCCCCTGGGTCTAGTTTGAGATGGCCTAGAGGGGGCTGGAAAGGACCAATGTTTCGAGGGGCAATGCCTACTGAATCTAGGAGGCTGTACTTGCAAAAAATCTTTTGACTGTCTGCATAGATTTAGCTTTTTCTTCCATCTTTTTAAGAACCTTTTCTGCTGTGGTGCCAGACAGATTGTCCTTATTCAAAGGAGTGTCTAGTAATTTTGATTTGACATGGTCTGGCAAAGTCTGCTCCTTAAGCCAGGCATGCCTTCTCAGTACAGAACCAGTGACTGCTGCCCTGCAAGATGCTTCTAGGGCATCAAAGCCACACTGCAATGTATACTTGCTGACTTGTCTTGCAGAATGCATAAGCTCTTGTAATTCTTTACTTTCAGCACAATCTGTAAAGGTAGCTATTTTTTTGCTTAAGTTCCATAATATGTTGCTGGTACTTCAGTATGTGAAACTGGCAATTCAAAGCCCTAATGGCGAGAGTTGCAGAGGCGTATACGTACTTACCCCATCTGTCTGAAGCTCTGGAATCCCTGTCTGAAGGAGTTGGATTCTTAGCTGTAGTTGCTTTGATACCTTTGGGTCCCTGGGAGATGATCTCTGGGTCAGCAGTAGGATTTTTGAAAAGGAATTTGTGAGAGCCAGGAACTCTGTAGTACCTGTCTGGTTTCCTAGGAGCAGGGGGTAAGGTATCAGGAGTTAAACTGGATTCCATAACAACATCATCCAGGACTGGAGGTACTGCTAAAGGCCTATGTTGTGGCAAGTCTAGAAATTCTCTGAGTCGCTTTTTGGACTGAGGATAGTCTTGGCATTCCCAGTGGAAATGCTCTCAAAAGTATGTAAGGTTTCACCAAAAGAAAAATCCTCAGGAGGACAAGCAGGGGGAATAGATCCTCTGCATCTGAATCCTCATAAGCAGATAAAGGCATATCTTCATAATCAGATACCTCACAGTCGTCGGACTCTTGGTCTGTTAAAGCTGCTGGGGGACAGGTCTCTTCCTCTTAGCAGGGGAAGGCTGACTTCCCCTAATCAACATAAGGTCTTCTGCCATTTTGAGCATTTGATGTTGTGGCAAGGAAGCAGGTGCATGCTTTTGGGTCGTCAGTTTTTTAGGTGTAGCACATACTCTTGGCCTTAGAAACTTGGTAGTTTTAGACAGAACTGAAGACGCGAAAGTAGTAGTCTGTTTGTGTCGAATATCGGTAGTGTGAAGAACTTCCTCAGAAACCGGTGCCTGCTCAGTGGCTCCAGACCCATCCAAGGTAGAGACATCAGCAGGTTCCATCGAAGAAGAGTCTCGCGGCATACCGGACTCTGAACGAGTCTCGGTAGGGGACTGCAAATCCATTGAAGCGGTATCAGGGGCTGCGAAAGTGCCTCACTGAGTACTGGTGAACTGGCGACTAGCTTAACGGAAGCATCGTCGACAGCTTTGGACCTGTGTGGTCTCTCGGTCTTTATCCTTACGTTTTTTCGGTAGATCGGTAGTCGGATGGCTTACCAAAGCCATTTTGGAATACGGAGATCGAGAACGAAAGTATTTAGCGACAATAAGGGTCCGACGATAAATAGTTCGGGCATTGAACAAGGCACAAAACTGACAGCGGGGGATGTTGTGGTCTGGCCCTAAACAGGTAACGCAGTAAGAATGAAAATCTCGGTGTGGTATTTGCTTTCCACAGGCAAGACGATTGTTAACTTTTTTGGACATCGGTTATAGCAAGAAAAAAGGATCCCCAATGGGGTACTTAGCTTTAGAGGACTTCAGGATAATTCAATTAGATAACGAAAACTCAGGTAGCGGCCGACCAGCACTCGTACGAAGGGTATTCGGGCCGAATGAGGGCTACCTCCAGGCAGATAACCCAAGTGTGATGACTGCAACAGTGAAACACGAAGATAATCATCAGAATGTGGGTTTGTCCTTTGCCAAGCCACATCGTACTCCTCAGTAAACCTATAGAAACAAAGGTGGCACAGTCTGCAGTCCACATTGGTACAAGGGCATCCAGTGTTCAGCCATTAACCCTACAACAGCAATGATAGGTGAATCATCCCTGCTGATGAAGTGGGAAGATGAACAGACTAAGGACAGATGGGTGTCGAGCACCACTTCGCAATTATGACACTCCACTCTTTTGTGAGGTAGTACAAGGTATCCATCTTACTATTTACATACTACGCGGAATACAGATGCGTCTAAACAACATGAATGACATCCTTAAGGACAAAGTCAATAAGAGAAACAATTTAGGATTTCTTGATCTATTCCATACTAAGGATTTCTCAATCTATTCCATACTAGGGGATAAGGCAAAGAAGGTACAGGCTTGCCCATTAAGGACTCAGAAATCTGTTCACTTCCCCAAAGAAGAGCACCAAGAGTACATCTACAGGGTAGGGTCTTACTATACTTCTCTACCTCGGTTACAACGACCTCAATATCCTTAGCCTTACCTTTTCATATTGAGACAGAGACAGAGGGGAACAAGTTCCCTGCCTTCACACTCCAAAATCGGGCAGTTCGATCTCAACTGATACATAAAGTAATGCTAAAGTATCAGATGAAGACTGGATGTAGAGACATGCCCCAAACACCAAATATGGTTTACACTGGGGGTAGCAAAGGGAAAAAGAATGACCTAAGTGGAGTACTGCATCAGGTGAAACCCTGCATCCACATGTAAAACAAGAGATCTCGTAGTCAATAAAAATGTGTGTGATCACACACACTCACTCACATCTCTACCACACAGGCTGGGTAGGAGAGAGAACCTGGTGTGGTAGGACCCCAAAGAGTCTTGAATTCTGATGAGCTAACATTTCTCCATGTGTAAAGGCCAAAGTAGTATAATCCCAGAGTCTTTCCTGGGTAGACAACTATTTGCTCTATGGAAGGTGGTTACGGTACTGTCATGTTCTGAATAGTCCAGTGCAAAAAACTCAGTATTTTTTTCTCTCAGCAGCAACTTTTTTTGGGGCAGTACCCTTCTGGAATCTCAAGGCAGCTAATGACAGGTGTGAGCTTGTTCCTTAACTAAAGAGTCATACTAAAGAAACTAGACTGTTTCAGTACAGTCATTGTGAAAATAACCTTTGGCCACTGCCTGACCTCCAGAACCCTTATCCTACACTATTCTTCTGACTTCAGCCTAATAACACATTACAGACCCTCCCTGCAATCCTTGCAATGGTCACTCTTTAAAGCTGCCTCCTTACCAGGGAATGCATAATTCAGCCTCTCACACCTTCTGCAGGACGATGAGCTGAAGTAATAATAATCATCTAAATTTGCAACCAACCAAACTTATAAAACACATCACTGCCTTGCATTAAAACATTTAAATTGGCTTGAACTCCCAATCCAGTTGACATACTCCACAAGCTACTGTACTCGCCAGACAAACGCCCAGCATTATAAAATACTCTACCGCACTATTAACCCATTAGAGACCTCCACTCTAGCAATAAACTTTTACTATGTATCAGTAAGACATTTGAAACTGCCGGAAACCCTCTCTACTCTCAATTATGTGTCAAAACTCTGGAATGAAATGCCCACACAGTTAAAACATACAGAAAACTTAAATAATTTCAAAATTTGCTTAAACAGCACCTATGCCAAAGATGGCTTTGCTCTTCCTGCTCAACTTGCTAGCTTAACTCAAATTATTTTTCTCCAACTCTTACAGCCACTTCGCTTCCCAAATGTTTTGTAGCTAATCTCTCCTCTTCATACTGCACTTATTTCCTAAACTCTCTACTATTCCTCTCTTCCTTTCACACCCCACCACTAACTACAATTCTTTCTCTGTCCATTTATCTTCCTGCTCATTTCCATAACTTCTCTTTCAAATCTCTATCATTTTCAAGCTACATTCTACTTGTCTGTCTAAATTATTACTAAACTCAAAAACTTCACAGTTTGATCTTTCCCCTGCAGTCATCATGCTACAAACTCATTATTATCGTATGGCTAATTACTGAATTAAGAAATAATGTTAGTTTTTCGTTTTTTTGTTGTTAAAATGTTATGTTCATGTAAGAAATATTTAAACATGTAAATAAGATAATGTATAGATTTTACCCTGCGACTGTAAATGTACATCATATGTAACTTAAATGTGCAGCTTTTCTCCATGGGCCTCTGCTGAAAATGAGTTTTGCCCAGTCTGACTTTTCCTGATCAACAAAGACAAACACTCAACAAAGACAAACACCCACGACAGATCATATCACTTGCTTCTCTCGAAGTACAAACAGTGCTAGTGCAGGTTCTGCTTTATATTAGGGGATACTTAGAAGCTTCCGCAGCTTACGTATTGAAAGAAGTCTACCAGCGATACATGTTAAATTTGAATTCTGAACTATGTGAACAATAGAAAAGAGACAAAGTGAAGGGGATGGGTATCTCACCCTAGCCAGGTGTGAGACATCCAAGATATGAGCCTCCATGTGTACAAATTAGAGAATAAAAGGAAAGGAAACCTCAACAATTATTTACCAATAAAGACAGACTTAGAAATCGATCAGTACAGCTTCAAATAATACAGATGCCTGCCACTGGGTACAAAGGAACTAAAAGCCAAACCTCCTCTGATAAAGCAATTTAATGTCATAATTCATTGTGAACATGTCCACAAACAAGTTTATTCATGTGCTTGTAATGTTTTATACTTTAAGATGCTTCAATTCAAGCACATGAATAAACTTGTTTGTGAACATGTCCACAAACAAGTTTATTCATGTGCTTGAATTGAAGCATCATACAATATAAAAGATTGCAACAACATTAAAAATAAGAACACATTCCCAAAATACATAACAGAAAACCCAGCTCTTGACATGGATGAAGCCCTGACTATGACCCAAAACAACCAAAGTCAGACAAGGGGCTCGGGCACTGGAAAGTTCAGGCACAGATGAACATAAAGATGCTAAATGGACAGAAGTAAAAGAAAGAATAAGAAGTTTAAAGGTACAGGATATGAAATGGGATGAAGTAACAGCTAGAGAGATTGAAACAAAGATAAAAAAGGCTCTAACTGGAAAACCCCAGGCCCAGATCAGTTCCTAACTTCTGGTTAAAAGTATTACCATCTTTGCACGAAGATTTAGCCATGAGTAAAGAACTATTTATATGCACACCCAAAACAGACACCAACCTGGCTAACAACAGGAAAAACAATACTCCTACTTAAGAGTGAACCTGCAAGCTACCCTAAAAATTATAGACCAATATCTTGTCTTTCGACGACATATAAACTATACACTGGAATTGATGCCAACAGAGTTTATAGTCATTTAAAAGAAAACAATTACGGCAGTAGAACAAAAGGGCAATAAAAGAAAGTCATATGGAACAAAGGATCAATTGCTGTTAAAGTCATTGTGGACTGTAAAAAGGGGAAGAGTCCAAGTATGGTATGGATTGACTACAAAAAAGCATTTGATAGTATCCTTCATTCATGGATAACAGAGTGATTAAAATGCATCAGATACACCCCACACTGATCGACTACATTACAGTGACCATGAAACAGTGGCAGACTACTTTGCAATTAAGCCATGATAAAGGATAAATTGTTATCCCAGGGCTAAAAATTACAACGGGGATATTCCAGAGTGACTCCCTGTCACCACTGCTATTCTGCCTTGTCCATAATCCATTAAGATGTTTACTCAACAGCTTAGGCCATGGCTGTTGTTTTCTAGGAGCCAGATTATAAAGTGTAAAGACTTCTCACCTTCTCTTTGCCGATGATTTTAAACTGCATAGCTCATCGGATAAGGAACTGAAAGCACAACAGTAAGTTGTCAAAACTTTTACGGATGATATAAGAATGTCATTTGGTCTTGATAAATGTGCAAAAGCAACTTTTAAAGCAGGAAAACTGCAACGCCAGGAAAACATCAGTTTGGGACAAGAATGTGACATAAAAGAACTTGAGCAAGAAGGAGTGCATAAATATTTAGGAATTGATGAAGTATCAACAATAAAACACGAACAAATACTAATAAAACTTAGTAAGGAATACTTCAGAATACTTAAATTAATCCTGAAAATAGCACGGACATCTAGGAATAAAATCCAAGCTATAAACCAATTTGCTCTTCCTGTCCTAACTTACAGATTCTGAGTGAATGACTGGCCCCAAAATGTGCTGGATAGATTAGATAGGAAAACAAGAAGGATGCTTCATGCTCACCAAATGATTTGCATACCAATATTATATATTCCCTGTTCCAAAGGAGGGATGGGACTCCTTGAAATTGATTACATGTATAGATCTGCAATTGTGGGACTCCACACATCTGCTGACCTCACAAGACCCAAACGTAGTGAAAGTTTTGAAACATGAGAATAAATCTAAGATGACTTCTCTGCTTAATCTAGCCGAAGCTTATTGGCATCAAACAGGAATGTAAATCATACTAGAAGTTGATAAACAAATCAGGCAGCAACTCAGTGTGCGAAAAAACAAAAGAAAAAATATAAGGTGAAGGCTCAGGTGTAAAGGCAAGAAATGTGGAAAAAGCATAAATATAGTTGCAGGTACAGAAAATTTCTGGAAGAACTAACACAGGAATGGTTAAGGAGAGGTGAATTCAAACCAAGAGATTAAAGATTAATACTGGTGGCCCAAGACAGTGGGCTGCGTACATGTTGGTTTATAAAGCCCATTAAACATGTGGGAGAAACAGACAAATGTAGGTTTTGTAAAACCAAACTGTAAACAGTTGCACACCTCGTTGTTGGTTGTGACATACTAATGGAAGAAGAACTGTACACTGAAAGGCATAATACTGTGGAGAGACTGTTGCACTGGGGATTGTGCAAACATTATGGTACTGAAGTGGCTGAAAAACACTGGAAACATGAACCACAAAGCATCATAGAAAATGAAGAAGACTACATCACATGGGATCATCCATTACCAACAGTTCAAGAGACAGATGCTAGAAATCTGGATATTGTGGTCCAAGAAAAGAAAGCAGGAGTAGCATTGATAACTGAAATTGCCACATCTAGTGACTACAGTGTCTTGTGTACAGAGAGAGAGTCATAAAATATCAGGATCTGCGGGCAGAAACGAGAGCAATGTGGAAGAAAGATACCTAGACAGTTCCAATAGTAGTAGGAGCTACGTGTCTTATAAAATAGAATCTGCAATCGTACTTAGATGTGTTACCAATCCATGTAACTCCGTATGAACTGCAGGTGTCCATTACTGGGCACACTTCAGGTGCTGCAAAGAGCATTACTGGCTGACATCAAAGATTGAAACAATACTAATTTCATGAACTTTAATTATACTTTGACTTGGGAATGAAGTTCATTCTCGTCATGGTATTAGAAACCCGAAAGTCTTGGAGAAATTAAAAAAGCATAGAACCACAATCCAAGCCTCCTCTGAAAAAGCAATTTAATGTCATAATTCTTTGTGAACATGTCCACAAACAAGTTTATTCATGTGCTTGAACTGAAGCATCATACAATATAAAAGATTACAATAACATTAAAAATAAGATCAACAACACATTCCCAAAATACATAAAGTACAGTTTTGTACCTACCATAAATGTAGATGTCCGAGAGGAATGCATCTGCAGTCATAACAAATGGGTTGTCCTGTCATCAGGCAGCCCTTGATTCCAAAGTCTGGGTCCGGCTTCGGCTGGTGTCGCACTTCACCCGACGTCATTGTGGCAGTTTTCGGGTATAAAGGCATCAGCCGACGCCATTTTCCTCAGTGTTTCTTGCCCCAGATGCCAGGTGCCCTCTTGGTAGGCTAAATTTAGATAAATGCCAAAGTTTCCAAATAGTAGAGAGCAAACACACAAAATAAACATGTATGTACATATATACAAACAAATACACCATAATAGATTCCCCCCAAGCTAGCTGAAGATTGGTGGCAGAGTACCTCAGAGGGAAGGAGGGTAGACTGCAGATGCATTCCTCTCGGACATCTACATTTATGGTAGGTACAAAACTGTACTATGTCCTTCAAGGATGCATCTGCAGTCATAACAAATGGGTAGAATACCATAGCTAAACTAGGGGAGGAGGAAATGAGAATAGATTATGGTGTAGTCAGGATCCCTTGCAAAACAGCAGTGGCAAAGCCAGCACGGGATCTAGAATATAGGGGTAAGTTATAATGCTTGGCAAATGTATGCACGGAGGTCCAAGTAGCAGCCTCTATAATGTCCTTGGTAGCCACTCCTCGTAAGAAAGCTGTGGTAGTGGCTGTGGCCCTTGTGGAGTGAGGTCTGATGTTCTCTGGAGTTTTCTTTCCATAGTAGGAGTAACAAAGTCTAATGCAATTTCCTATCCATTTGGAGATTGTCTGTTTAAAAATTGGTTTTCTTTCTTTTCCTGTTGCATAAGCTACCAGAAGCTGGTCAGTTTTTCTATTGTTTTTTGTCCTGTCCAGGTAGTATTGCCTGTGTACATCCAAGGTATGTAAGAGCTTTTCTCCCATGTTCTATGGATTGGGGTAGAAAGTAGGAAGGTGGATAGCCTGATTTAAAGAGACTCTGGATACCACCTTAGGCATAAATGTAGGATTTGTTCTCATGGACACTCTATCTTGGTGGAAGATCAGGAAGGGTTGTACTGCCATTAATGCTTGTAGTTCAGAGACCCTTCTTGCTGAAGTTATTGCCAGCAGGAAGGCAGTCTTCCAGGATAAGTATTGCAAGTCTGCTGTAGCTGCTGGCTCGAAAGGAGGCAGAGTCAGTTTTTCTAGCACAAAGTTCAAGTCCCATGCTGGCAATGGAGGTTTCCTGGGAGGTTTTACATTTTTAATTCCTCAAAACTGCCTGAGCAGAGGATGCAAGAAGACAGGAGGATCCAAGCTGTATTGTGCTGAAATAGCTGATGCATGTATCTTGATGGAGGAATAGGACAGGCCTGTGTGGTAGAGCTCAGCCAAGTACTCCAGGATGTTGGCTATGTTCACCCGTGTCACATCTTGCTCTTTGCAGCACTCCAGATGAGATATCTTTTCCATTTTGCTGCATAATTCTTTCTTGTTGAAGGTCTACGAGCCTCCAGGATTATGTCCTTAACCCTTTGGGATAAATTAGGGTTAATTTCTGTCATGTAATGTTCCAGGCAGTTAGTTGCAGAGTTTTTAGGCTTGGATGCAGAATGTTGTAGTTGTTCTGTGTCAGCAGTAATGGGATCAGTGGAAGTTTCCATATTTGTTCCCTGGACATGCTCCTCAGAAGTGGGTACCAATGTTGTCTTGGCCAGTCTGGGGCTATCAGGATGATCCTCGGACGTTCCTCTTTGATCTTGAGAAGCACCTTGTGCATCAAAGGAAGTGGTGGGAATGCGTATGCTGTCATGCTTTTCCAACTGAAGGATAGGGAGTCCACCTTCCAAGCAAGTGGGTGGTAAGTCCTTGTGCAGAATTTCTTCAACTGGTGATTGTATGGGGATGCAAACAAGTCTATTTGTGGCAATCCCCATTTTCTTGTGATGGCTTTGAAGATGTCCGGATGCAGCATCCATTCGTGGGCATCTGTTATAGTTCTGCTTAATATGGCTGCTAGAATGTTTTCTTTCCCTGGAACATAAATTGCCTGTAACTGAAGGTTGTAACCCAGAGCCACATCCCATAGGTCTAGTGCCGTGTGCCTCCCTGTTTGTTGATGTACCACATAACTGTGATGTTGTCTCTGTCCTTATCAACAGCTGGCCTTTGTGGAGAAGAGGTCTGAATGCCTGGATTGCTAATTTTACTGCCATCATTTCTTTTAGATTTATGTGCAGATGCAGTTGGTCTTGAGTCCATAGGCCTTGAATGCACTTGTCCATCATGTGTGCCCCCCAACCGAGGTCTGAGGCATCTGTCGTAATAGTTTGTCTTGGATGACTTTTGCTGAAGGGCAGTCCTGTGTTTGATTGACAGGCCTGTGCCCACCATAAGAACTCTTGTTTCAGGCATGGGATCATTGGAATTTTGGCTTCCAGGCTGTGCTTGTGCTAAGACCACAAATTCTTTAGGTACCACTGTAGCTTTCTCATATGAAGCCTGGCATGAGGGACCAGAATTATGCAGGATGCCATGAAGCCTAGAGCTTGTAACACTTTTCTTGCAGTTAGATGGCTGTGTTTTGTTAATGCCAAAAGTAGAGAGGAAGTTGTTCTTTTTCTGCAGTTAGAAATGCCATTTGTTTTGATGTGTCCAGTTCTGCACCCAGAAAGGTTATTATTTGGGATGGAATCAGCCTTGACTTTTTTGAATTGACTGTGTATCCCAGGGCTTGTAGCAGGGAGATGACTCTTTGTAAGTCTTCTGTTAATTTGTTTTTGTTGTCATCAGGCAGTCGTCCAGGTAGGGACAGATTTGAATCCCCTGAAGTCTGCAATGAGCGATTACTGATGCCAGGCATTTCGTGAATACTCTGGACGCAGTAGATAAGCCAAAGGGCAATGCTGAGAATTGATAATGCTCTGATCCTGCAAGAAATCTGAGGTATCTTCTGCAAATTGGTCTTATGGGGACGTGCAGGTATGCCTCCTTGAGATCTAGAGTTACCAGCCAAGACTCCTTGCCCAGCATGGGAAGAAGCTGCTGTAGAGTCAGCATTTTGAATTTTGGAACAATGAGAAATGAGAAATGAGTTTAGAGCGGACAGATCTAGAATAGGCCTCCATTTGTTTTCTTTTCTTGGTACCAGGAAGAGCCTGGAGTAAAATCCCTTCCCTTGCTCCATAGATGGTACCTTTTTCACAGCTCTCATTCTTAGTAATTGAGATATTTGTTTTAGAGCTTCTGCCCTTTGAGTAGGTGGTAGGTTTGGCATTCCTCTCTTTCCTGGTAGAGTATGGAAATGGAACCTGTAACCTTGGTCTATAGTTTGCAAAATCCATTTTTCTCTTGTAATACAGTGCCAGTTTCCTGAAAATAAGGTTAGCTTGCTTCTAGTTGCAAGTCACTGTGATTGAGTAGTTGTAGTGGTGGTGGCTGTGTTACCCTGCCACTGGCCCCCTGTAGGCACCTCTGGGTTGGTTTCTGCCTCTAGAGCCTATTCCTGCCTCTTTGTGCGAAGGGCCAATTCCTGCTAAACCTTGGAGGTTGAACTTGTAAGAAATCTTTTGCACAGATTTTGCTTTCTCTTCCATCTTTTGAGAACCTGCGAATAAATTGACCTTGTCCATAGGTGCATCTAAAAGCTTAGATTTGATATGGTCTGGTAATGCCTGTTCTTTCAACCATGCATGCCTCCTGATAACTGTGCCCGTCATGGCTGATCTAAAGGAAGCCTCCAGTGCATCATAGCCACATTTTAAAGAATGGTTA
>NC_056728.1:1144583882-1144591382 GCF_019279795.1 Protopterus annectens | reverse complement strand
GGGTTACTATGTAAGCCTAGAGAGCTAGCATGGACAAAAGTTTTTGTAGTGTTAACTTTCTGAATTTGGGAATCCTGAGGAACCTGCTAAGCCTACCTAAAGTGCAATAATGGTCTCCAGGATCCTTTTCATGGTACTAGTGAAAGCCTTAAAAAGTACCCTGTGCCCTTTACTTGCTTTGGAACTGGTTCTATGGAGCCCTGGTCTACCAAGAGGTTAATCTGTGACTGCTCCTCTGAGCTGATCCTTTGGAACTGAGGGGATGCCTATGTATCTTGGGAGTGGAGCAAAGTGAAGTCTGTAAAGTGATGTTAAGATTTGAATGACCCATTTGTCTTGGGTAACATGCAACTACCTGTTTAGAAACAGGAAAAGCCCGTCTCCTAGTCTTGGAGAAGGGGGAAGACAATAGGGTTGGGAAGGTTGCTTGAGTCTTGGTTGCTCTCTGATGGGTCCCTGTGCTCAGGGCCTGGTAGGTCTAGTGCTTTGCTCTGTTTGCCATCTCCTATAGAGTCTCCAGTATTTGTCTTTTCTGGTCCTGCTCCCTCTTTGCATACTCTGGGAGGCAGGAAACGACCAGGACTTGTTAAGGTAGTTCACACTGAATCCCAATGGCTAAACTTGAAAGAAATCCTTAACAGTCTGCAGGAACAAACTCTTCCTCCAGTTTCATAAAAACAACATGGTCCTCATATCCTAACAGAAAAATCATATCAACTGGAGCATCCATGATTTTGCATTTAACATGCTCAGGCAAGTTCTGTTCTCTTAACCTAAAATGCCTCTTAATAACAGACCCAGAAGCAGATGTATTGATAGAACACTTCTAGTGCATCAAAGTCACATTGCAAGGAATATTTTGCAACCCGACAGCAGGAGTTACAGATATATAATGATTTCTTAGCTTGAGTACCATCTTCCATTCCTTCCAGTTTATCTTTCATCTAGAAAAGCAGAGTTTTCTGGTATTTAACCATATGGAAGTGTCAATTAACAGCCCTCATAGTCAAAGTGGCTGAAATGGTATATTCTTGTCCAACTTTTCAAGGGTCCAAACTTTTTTTTTCAGGTGGCAAGGGGTACTTAGAAGTGGCAATTTTGACCCGCTTGGGATCTGAAGACCC
Organism: Protopterus annectens; assembly: GCF_019279795.1. Lineage (NCBI taxonomy): Eukaryota > Metazoa > Chordata > Ceratodontiformes > Protopteridae > Protopterus > Protopterus annectens. Next base: position 1,144,590,258 of record NC_056728.1, on the reverse strand, counting down.
TACTTCACTGTCCCACACAGAGTACTTAGCTCAATACATACGAGTAACGCCTCCAAGTGCAATTAACACCTACTGATGTCGCTAGGCATCAAATATTGCTTGTTCATATTTGTGCCATCAATTACAAAACCATGCTATGTACAAGGTTTTAAAAGATTTCATCTTAAAGCTTACACAATGGCAAACTCAACTGCATTAATATTTGTCTACTGCAAGTAAGTAGACAGACAGCAACTCATTACGGCCGACTGCGCTTCCAGGCATTTCTGCAGTTACCTCTTACTGCGCCGCTAGGCGTCAAATATTGCCTGCTCATATTTGCATTAATTATTCCAAAACCATGCTACATGAAAGGTATCCGAATACTTTATCTTGAAGCATACAGGATGGCAAACACAACTGTATTGATAATTGACCTATGTCAATGAGCATTTGTTAGATCACCCACTGGGAGTTAAAGGTACACACTCAAAAGCACTCATTTCATAAAATCTCAACCCTACAACGAAATTCCCAGAGCTGTTTTGCACATCTGAAGCAGTGTAAAATCAGTAAAAACCACCATAAGCAGAATGAGCCATATGTATGTAAACACACAGATGCACTGGGTTAATTTCTGTAAATGGTTGTGGGGGTGAGCCTGTGCAGATCAAGATCTTCCATGAGAACCTGCAACAAGATAAACTGACCACCACTGGCCCTGCAGCTTACCCAACCTATTTCAAGGCTTCCTCTATTCACAGTAAACAGTGTCCTTATATGGACATCTTACAAGGCTGGAGGGGTGGTTGATAAGAAAGCTGGAAATAGGGAAAGACAGAAGACAAAGTACCTTCAGAAGAACACAAAAAAATGTGGAGGTGGTATGACACTATATGTACTAAACCCACCATTCTATATTTTTTTGAGAGAGGGAAAAAAGGGAGTTGTAAGGGTAGAGGGTGTAGGAATGAAAGTTAGGGAGGACATAAAAAGACAAACAAGACAATAATACTAATAAGGTGAGGGGGACAAGACATACAGATGGCAGACAGACATAAAAGGGAGGGGGGAGGAGATCTAGTAGCCAGCTACTACCCTGGTCTGAAGAACCTCAACTACCCACCAGCTCTATGGTGGACCTAGATGGAGAGACTGATGGTGGGGGGGAGGCTTCCTGTGGCTTGATTGTTGGATTTGACTGGGATGGCAACTGATGTGCCCACAGGCGACTGCACTGGCTGTAAGTGCCTCTCAGTCTCTATGTCAATCAGGCCTTGAAGCTTTTGATGGTCACGGCTTGCCAGGGTTACACAGTCAAGGATGTCCACAGTGAAGTCACCATCCCCCATTCTGTGAAGACTCAACCAAGTGGCCAGGGGGAGGTGATGAGCATCCCAAACTGGAGAAACTTGCAGCTGAACCATCCCAGAACCCTTCTGGATCTGTAGAAAATAGTAACAAAGAGAAAAAAAAAAGCGAGCGAAACAGAAACAGAAAATGTGTCCAGTGTTCTCAGTAAGTTGTGTTTTATTTAATAACAATATATGAAACTATTCCCTCATTTAAGTAGAAACTCTTACTAATCAATGGTACATGCATTTCATTTATTAATGCAAACCTGAATTCTGTCAACTACTTCTTGATGGATCTTGATACTACATTTTTTTCTCTGTTATAAACTAAGAAATGTTGCGTTATGAAATGTCAAAGAATGTGCAACGAAATAATGCAGCAGTAAATGCTGACAAACTGCTGCTTCAGTGACAGGTAATGGTTTCACTACAAATCTAGTGATTACTGACATACTACAGTTTCTTTTACTTCAGTATTTCAGCGTAATACAATACATTTACATATCTGTTTATATGTATTGATTGTAAACGACTACTCTGAATGATAATCTTATGAAAATAACACTGTGTACTGCATTAGTGAAAAAGCATACATATTTAAATTACTTAATATTATTCAACATTTTTCATACTTGTATGCACAGTGCACTAGCTTGGTGACTCTTTGGTGCTGGTTCCAACTACATGCTATTTCACTGGTTGGAGTGGAGACAAGTGAATTAACAGGAGAAAAGGAAACTTGTTTACTCATCTTATTAGTGTCTAACATCGTGGCTGAAAACAATTCATTATTTACACACACTGTTAAGCTTAATACATTTTAAAACTGATGTCAACACCTCCCAGAACTTCCATGCTTCTTTTTAATCAACTGTGGTGTTCTGAGGATAATCAGCATGCTAGTTTGTCAATGGGCGAGTGGGCTTTTGGGACCCATTCACTGTAAAAGTACTGCAAAGTTGACAAGGTACCCCATCCTTGAAAAGCTATTACTTCAGAAAGTGCATGTTGTTGAGCGTTAACTGTTGCAGCCAGTACTGAACATCCCTGGGTTTGATGCATTCAGAGACACCAGTGTGTGTGTGTGTGTGTGTGTGTGTGTGTGTGTGTGTGTGTGTGAGAGTGAGTGAAACCTGTACACTATTCTACACGATATAAAGCATTGCAATATTTATGAATGCAATCACACTAAGCTGACAACCCCCCACCATCCCCATAGGCTGGACGTGAAACCTTGGTGTAAGAACTCATGTGCTAAAGCACAAGACAGTTCAGGAAACTGGCAACTGTCCACATTTTGGGAACACACAATTTCAGCCCTAACTTACCTCTGCACATAACGCATCTGTTTTTGAGGTATGTCCCTGTTTTCTGGCTTTACCTATTCACATAGTTTTCTGAATTCCCTCATTACACAGTCTTTGAAGCTATTACACAGAAAACTAAACTACATAACCAACACATTAGTAGCACCAAAGATTTAAAGAAAGATGACATCTTTCAACTTTTTTTTTTTTTTTTTTTTTTTTTTGAAAAAGGAAGTAATCCAGTAAGGTATAGTTTTGGAATACAGTTCATTAAAGTCTAAAGATTTTACACTCTGATTATGCTTATATTTTTCCATTATTTTTGTCACTCTGTTTTTGAAACATATGTTGCTAAGTGGTACCCTACATTCCCTCTTGAAGCAGAAAGAATTATGTGCTATATGGTATTCAACGTTTATGCTAATTAGATGTCAATACTTTTTGAGCTGCATGAAATCAACAGTACCAAAATCAGCTAACCTGCAGTTGTACATAATGAAAATAAGTAAACCAACTTCAATTCTAAGCATGAATACGCACTAAACTTTAAGAAGCTACAGAGCACGTATTACCACAGTTAGAATGAAATGTTGTGACTGAAATGTCATCATCTTCTTCTTTCGGCTGTTTCCGTTAGGGGTCGCCACAGCGGATCACCTGTTTACATTTCTTCCGGTCCTCTGCATCTTGCTCTGTCACACCAACCACCTGCATGTCCTCTCTCACCACATCCATAAACCATATCTTAGGCCTTCCTCTTTTCCTGTTACCAGGTAGCTTCATCCTTAGGATCTTTTCCCCAATATACTCAGCATCCCTCCTCAGCACATGTCCAATGTAATCTTGCCTCTCTGGCTTAGTCTCCAAACCTTCCAACCTGGGCTGACTCTCTAATATACTTACTCCTAATCCTGTCCACCCTCATCACACCCAGCGCAAATCTTAACATCTTTAACTCTGCCACATTCGACTCAAACTCCTGCCTTTTTGCCAGTGCCACTGTCTCCAAGCATTATAACATAGCTGGTCTCACTACCCTCTTGTAGTCCTTCCCTTTTACTCTTACAGGTACTCTTGTCACAAATCACTCCTGACACTCTTCTCCACCCACTCCATCCTGCCTGTACTCTCTTCTTTACCTCTCTTCCACACTCACCGTTACTCTGAACTATTGACCCCAAGTATTTAAACTCATTCACCTTCACCACCTCTACTCCTTGCATCCTCACCATTCTTCTATCCTCCCTCTCATTCACACACATATATTCTGTCTTAGTTCTGCTGACCTTCATTCCTCTTCTCTCTAGAGCATATCTCCACCTCTGGAGGGTCTCCTCCACCTTTTCCCTACTCTCACTACAGATCACAATGTCATCTGCAAACATCATAGTCCATGTGGATTCCGGTCTGATCTCGTCTGTCAACCTGTCCATCACCATTGCAAATAAGAAAGAGCTCAGAGCTGATCCTTGATGTAACCCCACCTCAACCTTAAACGCATCCGTCACTCGCACCGCAGACCTCACCGCTGCCACACTACACTCGTATATATCCTGTACCACTCTTATATACTTCTCTGACTCTTCTGACTTCCTCATACAATACCACAACTACTCTCTAGGCACCCTGTCATATGCTGTCTCTAAGTCTACAAAAACACAATGCAACTCCTTCTGACATTCGCTGTACTTCTCCATCAACACTCTCAGAGCAAACATCGCATCTGTAGTGCTCTTTCTCGGCATGAAACCATACTGCTGTTCACTGATCATCACGTCCCTTCTTAACCTAGCTTCCACTACTCTTTCCCATAACTTCATGCTGTGGCTGATCAATTTAATCCCTCTGTAGTTAGTACAGCTCTGCACATCACCCTTATTCTTAAAATCGGTACCAAAACACTTTCTCCATTCCTCAAGCTATGCTAAAGAAATACAAAAAAAAGAAGTTATGTCTTACCATAATGTTCCATCTGTATTGTCCACTTTCATTCATTATTGACTGTTGGGTTAGGCAGTTTAAATGCAATGTTTTATGGCTGTTGTAAAAAAATGTGTTACTGAGGCCATGTCAGAATCATATTTGAAGTACTTTGTTATGAAATATTAAATCTGATGTTGTCATTCTTCATTCATACTTGCCTGTTGGGTTTGGTTCCAATCCTCGGAAAACGTCTCAGCCGTTATATCAAGCTCGCGCCAACCAAAAACTCTTGAGCTAAGGCTACCCCCATACTGCCTCTCTTCCCTTTACTTCAGAGCAAGTTTGCCCATTATGAAGAAAATCATGGAAGCTTTGTCTGAGCAACAACCCTACTAGGACCCGAGGGCTAGTTCCGAACCTCCAGAAGTCTCTCAGAGGGGGCAAGAGGGTGGGATGTCAAGTATGAATTAAGATCGACAACCAGACGGAACGTTATGGTAAGACATACCTTCTTTATCTGATGTGTCAATCCTCATTCATACTTAACTGCTGGGACATAGACCCCAGCTACTTTAGATCCTGGGAGGCCCTAAGAAAGGATACTTTTGAGTACTACAGAGCCAAAGGATGCTCTTCCCCTGGAGACCATATCCAATTTGTAATGGGTGATAAAGGTATGAAGGGTAGCCCAAGTTGCGGCTGCGCATATATCATCCACCAAAGCTCTGGAATGAAAAACTACTGAAGTGGCAACAGATCTGGTAGAATGAGCTCTAACTTTTGTTGGCAAGTCTAGTTTATTTTCACTATAAACAAATGTAATGCAGTCTCTCAACCATTTTGACAGGGTGACTTTTGAAACTGGTTTGCCCAGTCTAGTACCTGAAAAGGATAGAAACAGTTGGTCCAATTTCCTAGCTGATTTTGTTCTGTCCAAATAAAAATGTAGTTGTCTGTGATCATCCAACAACTGCAAGCAATCCCTTGTTTGAAAAATTTGGAAAGAAGACTGGTAAATCTATGGTCTGACTAATACTGGAGTCAGAAACTACTTTAGAGAGAAAGGAAGGATTAGTTTTGAGTGATACTCTCTTTGTGAAAAATGATATATGGATACTTTATACACAAAGCCTGTAACTGTGAAATTCTCCTGGTGGAGGTGATAGCTACCAGGAAGAGGGTGTTCCAAGAATCAAACTTGGGATCACAGGTGGCTGCTGGCTCAAAAAGCTGACGAACCAAACATTGCAAGACCAACGTTAAGTCCCAAGGCGCTATGGGCTCTTTGAAAGGTGGTTTCATATGTAAAGCGCCCTTAAGAAATGTTTTGCAAAGACGGTGACACATTAAAGAATGACCATCAAAATCCATTATGGAAATTCAAAACAGCAGCTAAATGACTATAATGGTAGATGTTGAGGCTCCAAAATGAAATAAGGTGGCCAAGTAATCAAAGACCTTATCGACTGGAACCAAAAAAGGATCAAGACCGCTCCTATCAGACCAAAAAACAAATCTCTTCCAATTGCTAAGATAAAATTTTCTGGTGGATGATTTATGAGAAGCCAGAAGTATCTTTTGTACTGGGGAGGACAAAATATTTTGCCTGGCAATTACTGGAAGTGAGAAACCAAGCTGTCAGCTTCAGATTTTGTAGGCTGTGATGGATCAAGCCCTGAGGATAAGATAACAGATCTGGAGTTGGATCCAGAGTCCACAGGCGGTGAAACTAGGTGAGGCCAGAGAAAGGGGAACCAGACTTGAGTAGGCCAATAAGGTGCAATGAGAATCACTTTGGCTCTCAACCGTTGG
>NC_056728.1:1144563188-1144580882 GCF_019279795.1 Protopterus annectens | reverse complement strand
ATTTGGATCTATAAACCATAAATGTATCCCTGTTTTTAGCAACTATTTCATTCATGGAAATGGGTAACAATGAATGTGCCTACATAGACTTGTTCTTCCTGCTTTTGGATTATTCATACACAAAATATAATAGGTTAAAAAAACTACCATGGAAATGTAAGGCTGAGTTTCCTAAGATGTTGACAATAAGAAGCTATGAACCTATGAATGCCAGGAAAATTGATTTAAGGACAAATCATTTGAGGATAATGTTGGGGATAAAAGGCACTTAATTGGAGAGGATAAAAAAGGCATGGTGAATTCTCTAGTGTTTCCAAAAAAAAAAAAATCTGGGTAGAGAGTATGTTGAAGACAGAGTCTACACATAGATGAATGGAGTAGTTTGTCAATGGTACTAGATGTTAAGTTGTCAATCTCGCCTTCATTCTTGCTGGATGGGTTCGGAGCCGATCCTCGGCTCCGACTCGGCACTAGCTTTAGCTCGAGAACTCCTTTTACCAGCTCGAGGCAACCCTATATCCCATGATGCAAGGCGGAACTACCTCAGATCTCGTTTGCCGCTTAGCGAAAGAGGTCTCCTTTGCCAGCTGAGGTAAGTTTTCTTGTTAAATAAGAAAAAAGTTAGTTAGGGGTTTTAATTCCCTTCAGTGTTAGGTTAGCCTGTATTAGTACAGCCCACCCTATTCCCTTCCTTTTTAAACTTTTAAAATAGTTTTTCAGTTAAAGTTTTAGTCAGGCCTAGTTCCCCAAGTTATTCCCTTACTGTGTGTCTGTGTAGGGATTAAGTTGTGTGTTTGTGGGGACTGTTTGTGTATATCCTTTTAGGATGTCTAGGGAAGGCAAGGTCTCAGGCTTCAAGAAGTGTGACCAGTGCTGTCAGAAAATGTCCCTGACAGACGGTCACACTTCTTGTGTGCATTGCCTGGGGCCTTTGCACCTGCAGGACTCCTGTGCGTTGTGTCATGCCTTTAGCCAGAGAGTCCTGCAGGAAAGGAGGAACAAACTGATCCTCCGAGGTTTGTTAAAACCTGAAGGTTCTCCTCCTAAGCAAGGGGCAGGAAAACCTCTTAAACCACCGAAGGCTCAGGCTACAGTGTCCAAGCCTCCTCCGGTGGCTCCGGCTCCGTCAGAGCCGATATCGGCTCCGGCTGGAGCCGATGCTTCTTCTGCTAGAGTAGTGGGTTCGGTGCCGGCCGGCTCCGATACCCTGACTACTGTTGCCTTGTCGGCTCCGGCTGGACCCGACACTTTATCCAGCATCGGAGCCGAGAGATCCTCGGCTCCATCTGGGGTTCAAGGGACTTCGGCTCTGATGGCTCTGGCCCGTAAGAGATCCCGGTCCCCTTCGATACTAAGTATTCACTCGGCTCCGGGGTCTCCTCTTTGTCGGAGCGGAGCCATCGGAGCCGATCTTCGAGATCTTCCAGGCTGTCTGACCACGATTTGGAGAGGGTGGTAAGCAGGCTGTTGAAGTCTCAGGCACTGGCCCAAATGCTCCATTGCCCGTCTCAACAGACTTGACTACAGCCCCATTTCTTGAGATTCCTCCTCCGACTCCACACCAGAGTTCGGAGCCGGAGCTTCTTGGGGCAGCGACTGTTTCGATGCCGGAACCGATACATCCTTCGGCTCCGACATCCTCGGCTCCGATCTCCTCCTTGAGACTTTCCTTGGAGGATCCGGTCGTCGGGTTTCCACTGTCGGCTCCGAGGGGCTAGTGGCATCGGACCCTTGTCCGACCCGCTCTCCCTCTCGGGCTTGGCTTTGGTAAGCTCGGCGCCGACATCGACCTCGAGCCTTCTCTCTCCTTGGAGCCGACCATTCCTGTTTCTTCGGGCGGGTGTGTTCAGGTCTCCCGGGAGAGGAGCCTTTGAGGTGATGAGGAGTGTCCTGGCCTCTGAGCCTGGTCAGCGGTCTATCCCTCTAGCTCCTCCCTCATCAGTGCCTGCAGATGCCTCTTGCCAGCCTCTTGCTCTCAGGCCCAGGGATCCATCGCCCCAGGTTTCCCCACTGGGAATTTCCTCCTCTTCTGAAGTTTCTCCTGACCCTGCAGGGGAACCCCCTCGGAAGAGGGCGTGTAGAAACACACAGACTCCCCTGAGTCTACTACATCTGATACCGACTTAGATGAGTCGGAGGGTTCCGGACGGTCCCCCTCTGAGGATGTCTCATTTTGAGTCATCCTGGAGCTCCTGAAACAGAGGGGGAATTGGCCCTCCATTGACCCCTCCGAGGATGAGTCGGTATACCTGGAGGCTTTTGGATCCCGACCCTCCACCTCCTGGGTGTCTCCGCCTTCGACCCACTCATGCAGGTAGTGGCTCGAAGGCGTGGCTCCAGATTCTGTGGAACCTGTCCCTAGGAGACCATCCAAGTTCATCACGGCCCCTTCGGACAAACAGTTCCTGTCCAAAGGTGTTTCTGTGGATGCTATGGTGGTGGCGGCGGCCACTAAGAAGGAACTGGCAGATCCTTCAGTACCTGTCCATCCTCCTAATAAGGATTCTAGGACCATGGACAGGTATGGAAAGCGGATGTTTTCTTCAGCGACCTTTGCAATGCGTTCGCTGAATTACCTTTGTCACTTCACCAGGCTTCAACGAGATATTCTCAAGGAACTGGGAGAAGTAGTCCAGGATCCTTCAGCTGCTGGGGCTCAGGAAAAGATTGCCTCTCAGCTAGCTATCCTGAATTCGATATCTAACTCCTCCATGCGGCTCATATCTTATGCAGCCGATGGAACGAGCAGGGCCGCAGGCACAGGTGTTGCTCTTAGGCGCCAAGCCTGGATGCGGCTGTGTAATTTTGCGGACCCCTTTAAGGCATCCTTCACCAACACCCCCTTTGACGGTTCGGCTTTGTTCGGACCTCAGGTGAAGGATACTTTGACCAGATGTGAACAAGACGGTAAAACTCTTTCTGCCGTTGGAGTCCAGTTTTCCACTCCTTCTAGACCATATCCCAAGGGTCAGAAGGGGGGGAAGATGTGGTTCCGTAAAGCCCAAGGAGCTACACCGGACACACGTGGTCAGTTTACCCCTAGAGGCAGAGGGGGTAACAATAATAGACGCCGCCCTAGAGGCAGGGGGGGTCCTCAGAACCAGGGCAACAGGGAGCCTCTTCCTGAGAAGCCCTTTCAGCATCCCTGAGGTGTTGCCCGACTGTCCACCCTTGGAGGCAGTCGGGGGAAGAATTTCACTGTACCCAGTAGCCTGGCAATCCCTATCACAAGAGAAGTGGGTACAGTCGATTATATCCGAGGGTTACAAAATCCCCTTCGAAAGGTTTCCCGTACCTTTACAATCCCTTCCAGACATCTCACCCGGTCAAAGGGATTTGGCAAAACAGGAAGTTTCAAGACTCCTGGAAAAAAGAGCCATCCAAACAGTGCCGGCAGACCAAGTAGGATCCGGCTTCTACTCAAGATTCTTTTTGGTCCCCAAAAGGACGGGAGATTGGAGACCAATACTAGACCTAAGCAGACTAAACAAGTCTGTCAAAAAGGCAAGATTCCGGATGGTCACGCTGCAATCCATTCTGCCCTTTCTGGGCAAGGACAACTGGATGTGATCGATAGACCTTCAGGATGCGTACTATCATATAAAGATTCACAGACGCTCCAGAAGGTTTCTCCGCTTTCGGCTGGGAGCCAGTCATTACCAATTCAGAGCACTGCCCTTTGGCCTCACTTCAGCCCCCAGAGTGTTCACCAAATGCATGGCGGTGGTCACAGCTCACCTGAGACGTCGAGGATTCCAAGTGTTTCCTTATTTGGACGACTGGCTCCTCTCCGCCACCTCCAAGGATCAGCTTCTTCGGTCCAGAGACTACACCTTACACCTTTGCAAGAGTCTAGGAATTTCGGTGAATTTCGAAAAATCCTCTCTGTTGCCTTGCCAATCTATCACCTTTATAGGCGCAGAGTTAGATACCGTCAACATGTTAGCCAGACTAACAAATCAAAGGATTCTGGACATCCAGAAATTTGTTCAGCTTCTGTTACAAAGCAGCAAGGTCAAAGCCAGGTTTGTCTTGAAGGTTCTAGGCCTAATGGCTGCAGCCATTGTTCTTCTTCCACTAGCTCGCTTCCACATGCGTCTCCTGCAGTGGATGTTGTTCACGCAGTGGTCGTACCACGATCTGCCCATGAGACACGAGATCTTAGTGACACAGTCTTGCAGGGCTCATCTACGATGGTGGGTATCTTCCCTCTTCTTCATCAGGGCCGACCATTTGTTCCCCTCCTCCAGTTGCCACAGTCACCACGGATGCCTCTCTGATCGGGTGGGGGGCATTATCAGGGCAGGATGGTCCACGGACGTGGCAACCCATAGAATACCACCTGCACATAAATGTCCTGGAGATGAGAGCAGTGCTTTTAACGTTGCAAGCCCTCGGCGACTTTCTTCCCGCAGGGACTATTGCAGTACAGACGGACAATATGTCCGTGGTCTGGTACATCAACAAACAGGGCGGAACCAGGTCCTATCCCTTATGTCGAGAAGCTCTCAGACTTTGGCAATGGGCGATCTCTTCTCAGCGGTTTCTGACAGCAACGCACATCCCGGCAGGTCCAACCTATTGGCGGACAGGCTAAGCAGATCTATTCTGATGCCTCACGAGTGGTCTCTCAATCAGTCTGTAGTGGATCAGATTTTTCTGAAGTGGGGCACCCTTGTTGCGATCTTTTCGCTACCCCTCAAAACAGCAAGTGCCCAGATTACTTCACACTATTTCCTCTTCCAGGCCAACCCTTGAGAGACTCTCTAACCCAGGATTGGCCTCGGGGACTTCTTTATGCTTTTCCTCCCTTTCCATTGATTCCACAAGTCATTCAGAAAGCCACCGTTTTGAGAGCCAAATTGATCCTCATTGCTCCATATTGGCCTCGACAAATTTGGTTTCCGTCTCTACATCATCACCTTCTGGTGCAGCCCTGGCATCTGGACCCAGTTCCGGATCTTTTGATCCACCAGTCGGGTCAGCAGCACCGAGCCATTCATTCTCTCAACCTCACTGCTTGGTTGCTCCACTTCCTTCACTAGCCAGACTACCAATGATTTCTGACTCAGTCAGAGACATTTTAGTGTCTTCTTTAAAGTCGTCCACTAGAACTGTTTATGCTAGCAAGTGGCGACGTTTTTCTATTTGGGCAAACGCCAGAAATATTGATCCTTTCACCGCTCCTATACATTCTGTTTTGGATTTCCTGGCGGAGGTTTTTCATTCAGGATCGTCATCATCTACAGTCAAAGTACAAATGGCTGCTATTTCCAAATTTCATGTTGGCTTGCAGGACAATAACATCATGTCTCATAAGTTATGCAAAGCCTTTTTGAGAGGAGTTTTTCTCCTAAAACCGCCTGTGAAACATCCTCCTCCATAATGGGATCTGAACTTAATGTTGGCATCCTAATTCTACCTCCTTCGAACCGTCTGCTACGTGTTCTTTAAAGTTGTTGACATGGAAAACTATATTTTTGCTGGCTGTTACCTCTGCAAGAAGAGTTTCTGAGATTCAGGCCCTCTGTATTCGTTCACCTTATCTGGTGTTTCATAAGGATAGGGTTTCGCTCAGAACTAACCCTTCCTTTCTTCCCAAGGTTGTATCTCAAGCCAATATTAACCAATCTATTGATCTACCAGTTTTCTTTCCTAACTATTCTGACAGAGCTGAACAGAAGCTACATTTTTTGGATGTTCACCGCCAGCTCAGGTACTACTTACATAGGACTAAACAAGTTAGAAAATCAGACCAATTGTTTGTCTCCTATGCAGGAAACAGGTTGGGTCTTCCAGTATCTAAAGTGACCTTATCTAGATGGTTGACTTCCACCATTTCCTATGTGTACTCTCTAAGGGGCAAACAACTATCTTCTAAGCCAAAAGCACATTCGACCAGGAGTCTATCCACTTCTGTAGCCTTTCAGGATAGACTTCCCATTGACACTATTTGTGCAGCAGCTACTTGGGCCACGCCTCATACCTTTGTGTCTCATTACAAGTTGGATTTGGCCTCCAGAGATAGGGCCAGTTTTGGTTCCACTGTTCTCAAGAGTCTGTTCCATTGAGCCACCCGGGATACAGGTGCTAGGGGCCTTGGTCCCATCCAGCAAGAATGAAGGCGAGATTGACAACTTAACATTTAGAAGTTATGTACCTACCATAACGTTCCATGTTAGTTGTCTTCTCTCGCCTTCTTTCTTGCGGCCCTCCCTCCTTCCCCCTGGCCTGGACAGATCTTGGAGAGTTCCTATTAGATTGCTTCCTCTGGAGCATTGTTATGAGGACTTCTTTTAGGAACCATGGTTCCTAATTATATTAGGATAAGTCTTTAGCAGGGTTAGTTAGCTACCAAACGAGATCTGAGGTAGTTCCGCCTTGCATCATGGGATATAGGGTTGCCTCGAGCTGGTAAAAGGAGTTCTCGAGCTAAAGCTAGTGCCGAGTCGGAGCCGAGGATCGGCTCCGAACCCATCCAGCAAGAAAGAAGGCGAGAGAAGACAACTAACATGGAACGTTATGGTAGGTACATAACTTCTAATTTTATAGTATCTGACATTTTCCAGTGATATGCCACTCATATCCTCTTGCCAGATTTTAAGTTAAGGTATTTCCAAAGAGAAATACATGCTGCCAGAGATCTTGTAGTGCTGTGTATTTTCCATTTAAAGAAAGAACTCAGTGCTTATTTCTAAGGCATATGCTATGAGTCACGGTATGATGAGATAAGTGATTGCAGACAATAGCTTCTAGCTGCATATACAAAATCTAAATGATGGTTGTTTGAAAAGTGGGTTAGGGTCAAGGACAAGTTATAAAGGTTTAATTCCACAAATGCTATGACTTTTTCTCAGATAAATATTACTCGTAAGCTAAATAAGTTAATTTGCCTTTTTCATATGAACTGATAACACATTTTTTTCTTGTTAGACCACTTATGTTATTAGAACAACTCAGGTTTTTAGTGTTGTAAATGTATAAAGGAAAGATTCTCCCCAAAAGAGACAGACATAATGGTTTACTATCATTTAAATGAAATGGACTCGGTCAAATGATCATATCATCAACCGATGTCCATGAAAACACACAATGCCGAGCTCCAGAATTGCTGAAATACATCTCAAATGTGACCTAGGAATGAGCTTTAACATGGATAGAGATACGGGTGAGATTTGTACTTTGGCAATATTGGGTTTTGCGTGAAATGGTTTCATCCAAGTCCACTTCAATTAAATTATAGTAAACCAGACATAACATTTTCCAAATGTGAATCCTAATAATTACCTCCCATCACAGGTGTCAGTGTTATGCTTAACTCCTAAGAATTTTGAGTAGGGAGGAGAACCAATGCTACAGAACTAAGGTATTTTGCTGCTTTTTTGATGGAAATAATTATGTTTTAGTGGTTATCACAATAAAACCTATGAGGCTCACATATTTATAAACTAGTTTTGCAATGTATGGAATTTCAGTGAATGGACTTAAAGACCATGTAGTCATTCACAGACATTAAAATACATTGAACGATATGACAATATTCCCTATACTCATTAAAAATAACGTTAGGAGGCAGGTGGAACATGAAACAAGTACCTTAATGGAAAAAAAAGAGAGGACAGATCATGGCCTTACAGTAGTAATATTCAAGGTACTAGCACAAATACATATGCTGCCTCTCTTCCTGAGTGACATAGTTTTGAACACAGAGCTAGTAGGTTATTTAAAACATTATTATGTACAATATTTAATTTTCATGAGTCTTTTTGTTTATATATGATCATCTAACAGTCATCTGAATGAGCCATTACTGATTTTTATCTTGTTTTACAAAATATTAATCCCACTTTGCATTATGCTTTTTTAGATGCTTATCATCCTTCAGGGATATCCTTGCAACAAGGTGGAAGAATGTTCTGAAAGATTGATCCTTAAATTCATTTGCTTATTTCTGGTAATGACTATGTCAACAAGATACAAATTTAGTTTAGTTTAGTCATGAAGATTTGAACGTATGGTTCTCATTATGAGAAAATAGAACAAAACACCATGATATGAATGATGCAAGTTAATTTTAACCAGAGGCAATTCTAAAAAAGGTTCATTGACATAGTGATTTTATTTACCATATAAGCTATATTGTTCTGCCATCAGAGTCTGTTTTATTACACATAATATTCAGCTGCAGATTAGTCAGTCTAATCACATCTAAATGAGTTAGCATTACTATCTATTTTATTTATTCATTGTATTTGCATTGGTTTAAACGGGTAGAACCATGATCTCCATGAGCCTTTTTTAGACTCAGGCCGGGAGTAGTATGTGGTTAAGTGGCCTTTTCAGAATCACACAGTTAGACATTGGAAGCTTAGTGAATCAAACCTTGTAACCTTGGACCAAAGGAAACAGCTCACTAATATCACCTTAATCTCTAACCTGTCCTAGTGGGCCATTTTAAGCCTAGCCATTTCCCACAAAGGTGAGAATCAAACTCTGTACTTTGTGTCTGTGACTAAACACCTTCACCATTATGTTGACCACTAACCTCCATTTCATTTGTGTCCTGTAGTTACAGATATATTTGCCAATGTGTTTGATTGCTGTTTCTTTTATAAATACAGTTAAAATTTATAAGCCCATTTTTAATTAAGCGTAAGCATGTGCACTTAATTAACAAGCTTTGAGGTGGCCATTCTCTAAGGGGTGTTCTCCTCTTTCCCCTTAGGGAATGCACACCTCGAAGCCTACTAGCTTCAACCTTCTCAAATTCAAGCAGAAATAACTATAACATTAACTTCTATATATAAGTTCATGTAGTTCTCATATTAAATTGGCTATGTAATACAACAACAAAAATATTGTTTTGGTTGAAAGCTAGAGTATAACCATTATTCAGATTTATTATTTCATTTTTACTGAAACAGTCATTTTAACATTTTACCGATATTAACATATAAAACATACTAATTTCTTAGAAAATCTCTGGCCTTTTGGGGACCTGGGGTGGCCTCCAATCACAGAAGAGGTGGTTCTAATTTCCAAGGTAGCTTGTCTCTATTTTCATGGTTGTGCTGTTATTTGGAGAGGAGTCTTAATCTCTATACCACCTCTGGTCCCAAAAAGAACAGAGATTTTCTTAGTTTATGGCTGTTATTCTCACCCCCTAACCTACTGCCAAGAACACCAGGAACTGGGAAACATACTTTTAGATTAAGCATACTCATCTCTTCAGCATTATGTTTCCATTCACATTTTCACAGTTGTGGCATCTATTGTACAATGTCGACCTTTCAATGTTTAACACTTGCGTATATGCAAAAATATGTACAGAGCTCATGTTGGAAGCAATGTATGAGTGAACATATCCAAGACTTTTCTGGAGGATTCACAGATATCCCAACTGCTCACTTTAAAAGTTGTAGTAAAAAGTCCCTGTTTATGCAATATAGTATCTTGTAATTCATAGACTACATATACATTAGCTGGAATATGTAAATACCTCATTATTTGCTAATAATCACAAAATCTCCGTACCAGGATCCAATAAAGGCAGTCCCACAGCTTCGAAGAAAAAAGGCCAGTTTAAAAAAACTTTTCAGTCCACAAAAAACGAAATAAACACTGTATAGTTTCCACTTTTATTAACACCACAGCACAACAGTATTCAAGTAAATCCAAGCAGAAAGATTTAGCGCTTTCATTTCCATGACAGGAAACTTAGTCAGAATTATACATGTATTCCTGCTTGCTAATTTATATGATTTCTAACTCAATTAATCCATTATTCAATTTATTATATTCTATTAATTAAAGTTAAAATGCAGTTATTAACAACAGAAACAAAAATAAACTTTTTAAATCGTTTTAAAATCATTTTAAAAAACATTCTAAAATCATTTTAAAATCATTTTAACATCATTTTAACAATCAATTGACCACAGGAAAAACAAAAAATATATATAAATGTGGTTAAGAAGTATTTCACCATGTTGTCAATGAATGAAGTAAGTACATCACAAAGAAAGTAATGTATACAAATCTAATAAACCTGTATAATATGTATGCATAAATATATATATAATATTATATAAAATATGTATATGTAAATATAGGTGTAATATAAAATGTATGTAATATAATAATGATATAATAATAATGTATGTAATATAATATAATAAATATTGCATATATAGTAAATATTATAAAGGCTAATTTTATAACACCAACAGTAGGATTATAATAAGATTAGTATAATATAATCTGTGCATATAAATACATATAAATAAATCTAAGACATAAATAATCACGTCCATATGATGGACTAAAACCTCCTGTTAAAAGTTTATCTTTTGTCTTTATTTTTGTTTTTATTGTTATTTTTAACTTTATTAGCCCTTAACCTCAGGGCTGGTAAGATTGACACATAATCGTTCATTCCTGGGGTGTATTGGCATCCAAACGTAGCTGCCATATCAATTCTCTGTATGTTAAATGATTTTCCCAATCCCCACCTCTGTTATCCCTGGGTAACATTTCCAGTACCCAAAATTTAAAATTAGCTTGGTCACAAGACAATGTATGTCTAAAAAGTGCATTAGTGTCCTTCTTTCTGTTTACATCATACATGTGTTGATATATTCTTTGTCTCAAAATTCTTTCTGACTTTCCTACATAATAAGCCCAACAGAAAGTACAGTACACTAAATATACTATCCCTCGAGTATAACAAGTATAATGTTTACTTTTAAAACTTATTGGAATAGTAGGAGTAGTTAATTCACCAGTATTTACTATAAATGTACATTGGGAACATCTTCCACACTTAAAGGTTCCTTTCTTCTTGTTATTCTCATCATTCTCATGCATATTTTTCTGAAAAATATTTTTGAGATTAGGGCCCTTCCTATAACTGTAACATAAATGTCTATTGAATATATCTAACTTGTTTGGCATACTTTAAAAAATGTTCCAAGTCTTATTTATAGCTCTTGTTATCATTGGGTGTTGGAATTGTAAGTCATAACAAAAAAGGGGTATGTTGCTCTTTCTTTATATTCCAAACTTCATTATTTTCATTTTCCACAACTTTGTCTATAAACTCACTTTGTGTACTATTGCTATCAAAATTCAATAAAGGTATATACCTCATACCCCATCCCTTAATCACCTCATGCGTCAGGGATGAAATAACTGTTTCTGGATAACCTCTTTCTAGAAACAATTTATGTACATAATCCATCTCCTTTATGAAATCTGTATATTCTGATGTCATCCTTGCCACCCTAACCATTTGTCCCTTAATAATGTTTTTCTTTTGCAATGGTGGGTGGTTACTATAATAATGTAAGTAAGAATTAGAAAAACAAGCTTTCCTATGAATTCTAGATGTATATTTTTTGTTTTGATCATCCTTTTGAATGGTTACGTCTAAATAATGTGTTTCATTCATATTAAATTCATATGTAAACCTAAGAAAATGGGTAGTATTATTTAAATATTCCATAAAGTTTGATATTTCTTTGTTGTGTACCTTTCCATACAATCAATATGTCATCCAAGAAACGATAATATTTTTCTATATAATCCATAAATGAAGAATTTAGTACAAAGTGTAACTCCCAATAAAGCATAGCTATATTTGCAAAAATGGGGGCACATGCTGCCCCCATAGCTACACCATCCAACTGTTGAAAAATATCTCCTTGAAAATAAATGAAATTGTTTTTTTAATACCAGCTCGATGTTCTCTAAAATTACTCTGAACTCGTTCTGGTTTAAAAAATTAAATTCCAATAACATAAACTCAAACCACTCAAGACCTGTGTTGTGTGGAATCACAGAGAACAAGTCCTTAACATCAACTGTTAAAAATTAATAGTGGGATTGGTATTGCAGTGTGTTCATTTTCTTTAACAAATCCCAGGAATCAACTAAAATATTTGAATAGAAATTATAAAAGGACTTCAATTTTGTATCAACATAAATTGCCAAAGGTTGTGTTTTTGACCCATCTGAAGTCACTATGGGTCTTAGTGGAGGGTTTTCTATGTCTTTATGTATCTTGGGGATATCAAACATCGTGGGTAATAAGGGTTTTTCAATCTTGAAAAACCTATAAAGTCTGTCATCTATTAAACCCTGTAGTAAATTGTCTTCTATTATCAAATCTATCTTCTTATATGCTATGTTAAGCTCATTTTTAGAAATAATAGTATATCGCCCCTGCACATTTAAAATGTACATCATTTTGGAAAAATAAGTCCACTTGTTCATTAGTACTACCCCTCCCCCTTTGTCAGGTTTCATAATTCTGACATCTGCGTGTTCATCTTTAATTTCTTCCAAAGTCTTTCTTTCCTCTAAATTCAAATTAAAATTAACATAACTACACTTGTTATGATTGTATATGTCTCTTACTTCCTTAATAACTATTTTTTTTTCAAAATTGCTGATGTCATTCTGTAAGGGGGGGTTATAAGTACTTTTCCTTGTTAATCCATCATCATATCTATTCAAATCTGCCAGATACAAGATTACAGCATTCTTACAACTGTTGCGAAGGAAATATGAATGAGAGGGATGTATCTAACAAGAAACAGGATGACTTGGTGTTCTTGGAGAAATACGCGGGCATAAACCTTAGCGACTGGCTCAGCAGACGCTTTAGCATTCCCGAGTCGTGGGAATATGGACATAAAAAACAGGACACTTCTTATGCTGACAAATGTAAGCTATTAAAAAAGTTTATGTTAAAATACAAAAACTTAAATCTTGATAACTGTTTTTTAACAGAATGTATAAAAAGAAAGCAGGTGCCTAAGGGTCTTAGGCTAAACAAATTTCCAAATGATACTGTTGTGGGTCCAACTTTATACAAAGAAATTGTGGAAATATTAAACAACTGTAGTTTAGTTATGATGAAAGCCATGATTAACAACAACAATAAGTTAATGGATGAATTGAATGATAAAATAGAAACGTTAAACAAAGAAATAAGTGAAGATTTGTTGTTTACTGTTAGAGAATACAAATGTAATTACTTTAGAGTTTTTAATGATGTTGACAATATTTTAGCTAAAAGAAAAATGGCTAAATTAGATAGGGATGAATGGGCTTATGAACACAAACAAGCCTATTTTTTAGGGCATAAAAATGAACAATTTAGAGATTTTAAGAGCGGAATGTATTGACATGTTAACTATCAGAATACCAAGTCCTATTACAGAAAACAGCAATATAACAATGATGAACAGAGGGATGAAGGTTCATACAAAAACATAAACAATTACAATGAGGTTTATAGTGAACAAGAAATCCCTTTATGACAAGAGGGACCCAGAAGATCAGAGCGGATACAGAATCTGCCCTCCCATCCAACATATGCACAAGTTACCAACAAATACAATCAGAGGTACCAGAGAAACCAACAGCATTGATGGAAAGTGGTACTTTAACATTCTTAGACAATATTAGTGGAGAGATAGATTTGGATAAGGAAGATTATGAGAACTATAGTTACAACATTTGCGATGATGTCATTAAAAAAGAAGATGGAGATTTTTCCATTTATAATTATACAGATCTTACTATTGAAGATAGACACTTTCATTGTTTAAGAAGGGTTTTACCTTTGTTCCAACAAAAAAGATGGATTTGGCTGAGATTACTCTAGACATAAAACTATTTAGTAGAAAATTAAATTTAGAAGCTTTGGCATCAGCAAATGAGCTTAATAATAATATGAATAGATATGATAATGGATTAACAAGGAAAAGTACTTATAACCCCCCCCTTACAGAGTGACATCAGCAATTTTGAAAAAAATAGTTATTAAGGAAGTAAGAGACATATACAATCATAACAAGTGTAGTTATGTTAATTTTAATTTTAATTTAGAGGAAAGAAAGACTTTGGAAGAAATTAAAGATGAACACACAGATGTCAGAATTATGAAACCTGACAAAGGGGGAGGGGTAGTACTAATGAACAAGTGGACTTATTTTTCCAAAATGATGTACATTTTAAATGTGCAGGGGCGATATACTATTATTTCTAAAAATGAGCTTAACATAGCATATAAGAAGATAGATTTGATAATAGAAGACAACTTACTACAGGGTTTAATAGATGACAGACTTTATAGGTTTTTCAAGGTTGAAAAACCCTTATTACCCACGATGTTTGGTATCCCCAAGATACATAAAAACATAGAAAACCCACCACTAAGACCCATAGTGACTTCAGATGGGGTCAAAAACACAACCTTTGGCAATTTATGTTGATACAAAATTGAAGTCCTTTTATAATTTCTATTCACATATTTTAGTTGATTCCTGGGATTTGTTAAAGAAAATTAAAACACTACAATACTAATCCCACTATTCATTTTTAACAGTTGATGTTAAGGACTTGTTCTCTGTGATTCCACACAACACAGGTCTTGAGTGGTTTGAGTTTATGTTACTGGAATTTAATTTTTTAAATCAGAATGAGTTCAGAGAAATTTTAGAGAACATCGAACTAGTATTAAAAAACAATTACTTTTATTTTCAAGGAGATATTTTTCAACAGTTGGATGGTGTAGCTATGGGGGCAGCATGTGCCCCCATTTTTGCAAATATAGCTATGCTTTATTGGGAGTTACACTTTGTACTAAATTGTTCATTTATGGATTATATAGAAAAATATTATCGTTTCTTGGATGACATATTGATTCTATGGAAAGGTACACAAAAACAAATATCAAACTTTATGGAATATTTAAATAATACTACCCATTTTCTTAGGTTTACATATGAATTAAATATGAATGAAACACATTATTTAGACTTAACCATTCAAAAGGATGATCAAAACAAAAAATATACATCTAGAATTCATAGGAAAGCTTGTTTTTCTAATTCTTACT
The DNA here is from genome assembly GCF_019279795.1 of Protopterus annectens. Taxonomy (NCBI): domain Eukaryota; kingdom Metazoa; phylum Chordata; order Ceratodontiformes; family Protopteridae; genus Protopterus; species Protopterus annectens. Next base: position 1,144,565,974 of record NC_056728.1, on the reverse strand, counting down.
TACATTATTATAGTAACCACCCACCATTGCAAAAGAAAAACATTATTAAGGGACAAATGGTTAGGGTGGCAAGGATGACATCAGAATATACAGATTTCATAATGGAGATGGATTATGTACATAAATTGTTTTTAGAAAGAGGTTATCCAGAAACAGTTATTTCATCCCTGACACATGAGGTGATTAAGGGATGGGGTATGAGGTATATACCTTTATTGAATTTTGATAGCAATAGTACACGAAGTGAGTTTATAGACAAAGTTGTGGAAAATGAAAATAATGAAGTTTGGAATAGAAAGAAAGAGCAACATACCCCTTTTTTGTTATGACTTACAATTCCAACACCCAAATGATAAGAAGAGCTATAAATAAGACTTGGAACATTTTTAAAAGTATGCCAAACAAGTTAGATATATTCAATAGACATTTATGTTACAGTTATAGGAAGGGCCCTAATCTCAAAAAATATTTTTGAGAAAAATATGCATGAGAATGATGAGAATAATAAGAAAAAAGGAACCTTTAAGTGTGGAAGATGTTCCCAATGTACATTTATAGTAAATACTGGTGAATTAACTATTCTTACTATTCCAATAAGTTTTAAAAGTAAACATTATACTTGTTATACTCGAGGGATAGTATATTTAGTGTACTGTACTTTCTGTTGGGCTTATTATGTAGGAAAGTCAGAAAGAATTTTGAGACAAAGAATATATCAACACATGTATGATGTAAACAGAAAGAAGGAAACTAATGCACTTTTTAGACATACATTGTCTTGTGACCAAGCTAATTTTAAATTTTGGGTATTGGAAATGTTACCCAGGGATAACAGAGGTGGGGATTGGGAAAATCGTTTAACATACAGAGAATTGATATGGCAGCTACGTTTGGATGCCAATACACCCCAGGAATGAACGATTATGTGTCAATCTTACCAGCCCTGAGGTTAGGGGCTAATAAAGTTAAAAATAACAATAAAAACAAAAATAAAAACAAAAGAAAAACTTTTAACAGGAGTTTTTAGTCCATCATATGGACGTGATTATTTATGTCTTAGATTTATTTATATTTATTTATATGCACACATTATATTATACTAATCTTATTATAATCCTACTGTTGGTGTTATAAAATTAGCCTTTATAATATTTACTATATATACAATATTTATCATATTATATTGCATACATTATTATTATATCATTATTATATTACATACATTTTATATTACACCTATATTTACATATACATATTTTTATATAATATTATATATATTTATACATACATATTATACAGGTTTATTAGATTTGTATACATTACTTTCTTTGTGATGTACTTACTTCATTCATTGACAACATGGTGAAATACTTCTTAACCACATTTATATATTTTTTTTGTTTTTCCTGTGGTCAATTGATTGTTAAAATGATTTTAAAATGATTTTACAATGTTTTTTAAAATGATTTTAAAACGATTTAAAAAGTTTCTTTTTGTTTCTGTTGTTAATAACTGCATTTTAACTTTAATTAATAGATTATAATAAATTGAATAATGGATTAATTGAGTTAAATATCATATAAATTAGCAAGCAGGAATACATGTATTATTCTGACGAAGTTTCCTGTCATGGAAATGAAAGCGCTAAATCATTCTGCTTGGATTTTCTTGAATACTGTCGTGCTGTGGTGTTAATAAAAGTGGAAACTATACAGCGTTTATTTCATTTTTTGTGGACTGAAAAGTTTTTTAAACTGGCCTTTTTTCTACAAAGCTGTGGGACTGCCTTTATTGGATCCTGGTATGGAGATTTTGTGATTATTAATTCTAAATGACAAAAAACACACTGAACCCACAGACATCGCCAATATCCTGGCAGACAGGTTCAGTGCAAACTTCTCCACCCCCCCCCCCCAAAAAGAGCAAGTATCTATCCCGGCAGAGGGCTACCTCCCAAACATCTCTGATGCCCAGGTGAAGCCTGCCCTCTCCAAAGCAAAAAACACTGCTTCCATGGGACCAGATGGCATCCCAAGTTGTATCCTACATGAACTCCAAGAGGAACTAATCCCTCAAATAAAACAGCTATACAATCTCAGCCTCACTACAGGATATGTGCCCACAGAATGGCGTACAGCAACAGTGGTCCCACTCCACAAAGGTGGAGCCTCTACGGACCCTGGAAACTATCGCCCCATAAGCCTGACTAGCTTAGTCTGCAAGGCTATGGAGAGGATCATCATGGAGCTCATAAACAAAGACATTGGGGACCTACAGACACTAGATCCTACCCAATTCGGCTTTGTCAAGGGCAGATCCTGCCTTTTGAACCTGTTTGACTTCTTTGAAACAGTCACCAAAGCCATAGATGAAGGAAAGGTAGTCCACACAGCCTATCTGGACCTTGCAAAGGCATTTGACACAATACCCCACTTGGGCATCATAGATAAGCTATCCAGCTTAAATATAAACCCCTATGTCACAAGATGGGTTGCAAACTGGCTCAAAGACAGAACCCACAGAGTGAGAGTTGCTGGAGCCATGTCAGACTCGAAACCGGTCACAAGTGGCATCCCACAGGGTTCTGTCCTGGGACCACTCTTGTTCGGTATATACTTTTCCGAGGTACAGGCAAACGTGGGAGGACTATGGCTCACCAAGTTTGCAGGTGACTGCAAACTGGGTGCCATAATCAACTCTCCAGCTGACACAAACATCCTTCAAAAAGGTCTCACAGAGACAGATAACTGGTGCCAGCGCCATGGTTTAAAGCTAAATGCCAAAAA
>NC_056728.1:1144547651-1144562688 GCF_019279795.1 Protopterus annectens | reverse complement strand
TTATTTTCTGATAATGCCAGTACAGAAAATCGAATTCAGTACTTCAGTGCTTTGTTTATGGTAAAGACACTATAGCAACAAATGTAAAAGTGGAAGAGGTGAGGAATGTATCTTACCTTGTTGCCAGATGAGCCAATTATGGCACTGTTTGAACTATCAGCTGACAACTAATGATTAAAGCTTAATGGAAAGGACTGGCTGTTCTAAGTCTTGTGTTACTACTAACCATGTGCATGAAGATCTCAAAACTGTTGAAAAGGACTGATGTTTTATGTTTTACTACACTACAGTCACTGAGTGAAAGAATCCATGAAAGTTGTTGAGAAGGACAGATATTTGTATGTTTTCTTTTACTACAAATTATATATGTTAAACTGCACTGCATTTTATTTTCTCTTTATCTTTAATTTGCTGCAACGAAAGATGTTCTCTCATTGTCCTCATAAATAAACTTTACATTCCCATACAGTTTTTAATACTATATATTATGCATATACAAACACACACCTCACCAGGAAAAGCCGAAAGATTTTTTTTATACAATCTCACACACACACACACACACACACACACACACACACACACACACACACACAAACGTCCTGTCTGGCGGACCCCAGCCATAAACAAACTATACAATAGAAGGAGGAAGCTACTAAATGATAAAGTAAAATCCCAAAAAGGGAAGGCATCACTGATCAGTATTAGCAAAAAACTACGGGCACACATAAAATTGTCTAAGGCCAGCTTCGAGAGAAAAATTGCACAGGACACTAAGGATAATCACAAGGCTTTCTTTAGTTATGTTAGGAACCTGGGTGGTAATTCCCAGATATGCTCAGAATTAGTCCAAAATGACAAAAATACACGAACCCACAGACATTGCCAACATCCTAGCTGACAGGTTCAGCAAACTCCCCACCAAAAGGGCAAATATCTATCCCATCAAAGTGCTGCCCCCCTGGCATCTCAGATGCTCAGGTAAGAGCCCTCTCCAAAGCAAAAACACAGCATCAATGGGACCAGATGGTGTCCCGGCTGCGCCTACATAAACTCAAGAAGAGCTAAACCCAAACATAAAACTACTGTTCAATCTCAGCCTTACTACAGGATATGTGCCCAAAGAGTGGCGTACAGCAACAGTGGTCCCTCTCCATAAAGGTGGTGCCTCAACGGATCCTGGAAACTATCGCCCCATAAGCCTGACTAGCTTGGTCTGCAAAGCTATGGAAAGGATCATCATGGACCTCATAAATAAAGATATTAGGGACCTACAAACTCTGGATCCTACCCAGTTCGGCTTTGTTAAGGGCAGATCCTGACTCTTAAACCTAGTTGATGTCTTTGAAACAGTCACCAAGGCCATTGACGAGGAGAAGGTGGTACACACAGCCTACCTGGACCTCGCAAAAGCCTTCAATACAATACCCCACTCGGGCATTATAGATAAGCTCACCAGCTTAAATATAAACCCCTATGTCACTAGATGGATTGCAAACTGGCTCAAGGACAGAACCCACATGGTTAGAATTGCTGGAGCCATGTGACTCAAACCAGTTACAAGTGGTGTCCCACAAGGCTCAGTCCTGGGACCTCTTGTTCTATATACTCGGAGGTACAGGCCAACACGGAAGGACTGTGGCTGACCAAGTTGCAGATGACTGCAAACTGGCCATAATCGACTCTCCAGCCGACACAAGCATCCTCCAAAAGGGCCTCATAGAAACAGACAACTGGTGCCAGAGCCATGGCCTCAAGCTAAATGCCAAAAAGTGTATAGTCATCCCCTTTGGCAAAACAAAGTGCCCACAAATTACCACATAGGTGGAAATCCATTAAGTACAGAAGAAGTAATTAGGGACCTGGGGACCCAAGTTGATAGCAATCTCTCATTTGACAACCACGTGGCCAAAGTGGTTAGAAAAACATTTTATATAGCCCACCTAATCAATGAATCAAAAAATGAATTAAACGCTGTATAGTTTCCACTTTTATTAACACCACAGCACGACAGTATTCAAGTAAATCCAAGCAGAATGATTTAGCTTTCACCATGACAGGAAACGTCAGAATAATACATGTATTCCTGCTTGCAATTTATATGATTTTACTCAATTAATCCATTATTCAATTTATTATAATCTATTAATTAAAGTTAAAATGCAGTTATTAAAAAAAAAACAAAGAAACAAAAAGAAAAAAAAAATTTTTTTTTTCCCCCCAAAAATTTTTGGGGAAAAGGGGGTTTCCCCCCCCTTTTTTTCCCGGGGGAAAAATTTTTAAAAAAAATTGCCCCGACAATTTGGTCTAAAGGCGGGGGTTTTTTTTTGGGAAAAATTTTTTTTTTTTTAAAAAAAAGGGGTTTTTTTTAAAAAAAAACCCCGGAAAAAAAATTTTTTTTTTTAAAAAAAAGGGAAAGGGGGAAAAAAATTTTAAAAGGAAAAAAAAAAAATTTTTTTTTAAAAGGGGAAATCCCCCAAAAAACCCCTTTTTTAAAAATTTTTTTTCCCCCCAAAAAAAATTTTTAAAATTGGGGCCCCTTTTCGCCTAAAAAAAAATTTTTAAATTTTTTTTTTTAAAAAATTTTTTCCCTTTTTTTTAATTTTATTGGGGGGGGGGCCCAAAAAAAACCCTTTTTTTTCCCCCCCCTTTTTTTTAAAAATAAAAAAAAAAACCCCCCAAAAAAAAAAAAAAACCCCCCCCTTTAAAAAAAAGGGGGAAAATTTCCCCGGGGGGAAATTTTTTTAAAAAAAATTGTTTAAAAAACATTTTTTTTTTAAAATTCTTTTTCCCCCCCCCAAAATTTTTTTAAAAAATTTTTTTTTTTTTAAAAAAAAAAATTTTTAACAAAAAAAAACCCCCCCAAAACCAAATTTTTTTTTTTTTTTTTTCCCAAAAATTTTTTAAAAAAATTTTTGAAAAAAAAATTTTTTTAAAATTTTTAAAAATTTTTTTAAAAATTTTTTAAAAAAAATTTTTTTCCCCCAAAAAAAAATTTTTTTTTAAAAAAAAAAAAATTTTTTTTAAAATTTTTAAAATGAAAAAAAACAAAAAAAATTTTGGGAAAATTTTTTTAAAAAAAGGGGGGAAAAAAGGCCCCAAAAACCCAAAAATTTAAAAAAAAAAAAAAAAATTTTTTTTTTTTAAAAAATGTTTTAAAAAATTAAAAAAAATTTTTTTTTTTAAAAAAAATAAAAAAACCCCCCTTTTTTAAATTTAAAAAAAAAAAATTTAACTTTAAAAAAAAATTTTTTTGTAAATTTTTTTTTTTTTTTTTTAAAATTTTTTTAAAATTTAATTAGTTTTTTTTTTTTTAAAAAAAAATTTTTTTTGAAAAACCTTTTTGGGGTTTTTTTTTTAAAAATTTTGTTTTTTTTCCCCAAACTTTTTAAAAAATTTTTTTTCCCAAAAAAAATAAAAATTTTTTAAAAAAAAAATTTTTTTTAAAAAAAATTTTTTAAAATTTTTTTTTTAAAAAAAATTTTTTTTTTTCCCCCCCTTTTTTAAAAATTCCTTTTTTTGGAAAAAAATTTTTTTTTAAAAAAATTCCCTTTTTTTCCATTTAAAAAAAAAGGTTTTTTTTTTTTTAAAATTTTTTTCCTTTTTAAAAAAAATTTTTAATTTTTTTTTAAAAATTTTAATTTTTTTTTTTTTTAAAATTTTCCCCAAAAAATTTTAAAAATTTTTTTTTTCCAAAAAAAAAAAATTTTTTTTAAAATTTTTTTTTAAAAATTTTTTTAATTTTTTTTTTTTTAAAATAAAAAATTTTTTTTTAAGATAAAAAATTTTTTTAAAAAAAAAATTTTTTTAAAAAAAATTTTTAAAAAATTTTAAATCTTTTTTAAAAATTTTTAAAAAAATTTTTCATTTTTTAAAAAACCTTTTCCCAAAAAAAAATTTTAAAAAAACCCCCCCCTTTTTTTTTTTTGGGGTTTTTTTTTTTGGGGAATTTTTTTTTTTTGGGGGGAAAAAATTTTTTTTTTTCCCCCCTTTTTTGGGGTTTTTTTTTAAAAACCCCTTTTGGAAATTTTTTTTTTTTTAAATTTTTTTTTTTAATTATTTTGTTTTTTTCCCCTTTTTTTAAAAATTTTTTTTTCCAAAAAAAATTTTTTTTAAAATTTTTCCCTAAAACTTTGGCCTTTTTTTTTTTTAAAAAATTTTTCCCTTTAAAAAAAAAATTTTTTTTTTAAAATTTTTTTTTAAAAAACTTAAAATTTTTTTTTAAAAAAAAAATTTAAATTTTGTTTTTTAAAAAATTTTATTTTGAAAAAAAATTTTTTTTTTTTAAAAAATTTTTTTTAAAAAAAACCCGGTTTTTTAAATTTTTTTTTTAAAAAAAAAAATTTTTTTTCTTTTCCCCCCCCCCCTTTTTTTTTTTTTTTAAAAAAAAAAAAGGTTTTTTTTAAATTTTTTTTTTTTTTAAAAAAAAAATTTTTTTTTTCCCTTTTTTATTTAATTTTTTTCAAAAAAACCCCCTTTTTTTTTTTTTTTTAAAAAACCCTTTTGTTTTTTAAAAAACCCCCCCCCCCAAAAAAAAAAAATTTTTTTTTTTATTTTTAAAAAATTTTTTTCCGTTTTTGGGGTTTTTTCCCCTTTTTCCCTTTTCCCTTTTCCCAAAAAAAAAAATTTTTTTTCCCCCCTTTCCTTTTTCCTAAAAAAGGGGCCCCCCCTTTTTTTTTTAAAAAAAAAAAAAAAAGGAAAAGGGGGAAAAAAATTTTTTCCCAAAAATAAAAAAAAAAAAAAAAAAAAAAAAAAATTTTTTTTAAAAAAAAAAAAAAACCCTTTTAAAAAAAACCCCCCAACAAAATTAAAAACCCCCCCAAAAAAAAAAAACCAAACGGGAACCCAAAAAAAAATTTTCCCCCCCAAAAATTTTAAAAAATTTTTTTCAATTTTTATTTTTTAAAAAAAAAATATTTTATATTATAAAATAAAAAAAAAATTAATTTTTAAAAAAAAAAAAATTTTAAAAAAAAAAAAATTTTTTTAAAACTTTAAAAAAAAAAAAACCCAAAAAAAAAAAAATTTCCCGGAAAAAAAATTTTTTTTTTTGGATTTTTTTTTTTTTTTGGTTTTTTTTTTTCTTTTTTCAAAAAAAAAAAAAAAATTTAAAAAAAAAAAAGCAAATTTTTTTTTAAAAGGGGGGGGGGGGGGGGAAAAAAAAAAAAGTAAAAAAAAGGGAACACATATAGAACAAATTTGCCAGATACAAAGATTACAGCATTCTTACAACTGTTGCGAAGGAAATATGAATGAGAGGAGGAAGGGTATCTAACCAGAAACAGGATGACTTAGTGTTCTTGGAAATCTGGCGGACATAAACCTTAGCGACTGGCTCAGCAGGCAGCTTTAAGCGTTCCAGTCGGAATATGGACATAAAAAACAGGACACTTCTTATGCTGACAAATGTAAGCTATTAAAAAAGTTTATGTTAAAATACAAAAACTTAAATCTTGATAACTGTTTTTTAACAGAATGTATAAAAGAAAGCAGGTGCCTAAAGGTCTTAGGCTAAACAGAATTTCCCAAAATGATACTGTTGTGGGTTCAACTTTATACAAAGAAATTGTGGAACTATTAAACAACTGTAGTTTAGCTATGATGAAAGCTATGATTAACAACAACAATAAGTTAATGGATGAATTGAATGATAAAATGAGAACGTCTAAAAACAAAGAAATAAGTGAAGATTTGTTGTTGTTTACTGTTGAGAATATAAATGTAATTACTTTAGGAGTTTAATTTATGTTGACAATATTTTAGCTAAAAATCATAGAAGAAAAAATGCCGCTAAATTAGGATAAGGAGATGAATGGGCTTATGAACTTATGTTTTACAAACAAGCCTATTTTATGGCATAAAATGAACAACTTAGAGATTTTAAGAGAGCAAAATGTATTCACATGTTAAATATCAGAATACTCAGGTCCTATTACAGAAAACAGCGTAATATAACTTTAATGATGAACAGAAGGGATGAAGGTTCATACAAAACACAAACAATTACAATGAGGTTTATAGTGAACAAATCCCCTTTACAGACAAAGGCAGGGACCCTAGAAGATCAGAGAGGATATGAATCTGCCCTCCCATCCAACATATGCACAAGTTACCAACAAATACAATCAGAGGTATAAAAGACAGTACGATGATGGAAAGTGGTACTTTAACATATCTTAGACAATATTAGTGGAGATAGATTTGGATAAGGAAAGATTATGAAGGAACTTATAGTTCAACATTTTGCAATGGCGTCATTAAAAAGAAGATGGAGGTTTTCCATTTTATAATTATACAGATCTTACTATTTCTCCTCTGAAGATAGACATTTTCATTATTTAGAAAGGGTTTACTGATCAAACAAAAAGATAATTCTTAATAGATTACTCTGAATATAAAACTATTTAGTGGTGAAAAAAATGGTAGAAGCTTTGGCATCAGCAAATGAAGCTTCAATAATAAGGAGAAAGGAATGATATGATGATGGATTAACAAGGAAAATACCTCCTTACAGAGTGACATCAGCAATTTTGAAAAAATAGTTAAGGAAGTAAGAGATGGACATATAATCACTCAACAATAGTATGATGTTGCAAAACATTTTAATTTGAATTTGGAAAGAAAGACTTTGGAAGAAATTAAACATGAATTACTCCAGATGTCAGAATTATGAAACCCTGACATAGGGGAGGTAGTAATGAAGACAAAGTGGACTTATTTTTCCAAAATGATGTACATTTAAATGTAAGGCGATATACTATTATTTCTAAAAATGAGCTTTAACAACCTAACATATAAAGAAGATAGATTTGATAATAGGAAATACATTTACTACAGGGTTTTAATAGAGTGACAGATCTTTAATTTCAGGTTTTTCCAAAGGTTTGAAAAACCATTATTACCCACGATGTTTGGTATCCCCAAGACCATGGCATAAAGACATAGAAACCCCCACCACTAAGACCCAGTATAATGACTTCAGATGGGTCAAAGCTTCAACAACTGGCAATTTATGTTGATAAAATTGAAGTCCTTTATAATTTCCTATTCACATATTTTAGTTGATTCACTGGGATTTGTTAAAGAAAATGAACACACTACAATACCAATCCACTATTCATTTTAAATGTCTTGATGTTAAGGACTTGTTCTCTGTGATTTCCACACTTTAGGTCTTGAGTGGTTTGAATTTATGTTATTAGAAATTTAATTTTTAAATCCAGAGCGAGTTCAGAGTAATTTTAGAGAACATCGAGCTGGTCATTATAAAAACAATTTCCTTTATTTTCAAAGGAATATGTTTTCAACAGTTGGATGGTGTAGCTATGGGGGCAGCATGTGCCCCCATTTTATTGCAAATATAGCTATGCTTTTTATTGGGAGTTACACTTTGTACTAAATTCTTCATTTATAGATTATATAGAAAAATATTATCGTTTCTTGGATGACATATTGATTGTATGGAAAGGTACACAACAAGAAATATCAAACTTTATGGAATATTTAAATAATACTACCCATTTTCTTAGGTTTATATGAATTTAATATGAATGAAACACATTATTTAGATCGTAACCATTCAAAGGATGATCAAAACATAAAATATACATCTAGAATTCATAGAAAAGCTTGTTTTTCTAATTCTTACTTACATTATTATAGTAACCACCCACCATTGCAAAAGAAAAACATTATTAAGGGACAAATGGTTAGGGAATGGCAAGGATGACATCAGAATATACAGATTTCATAAAGGAGATGGATTATGTGCTTAAATTGTTTCTAGAAAGAGTTATCCAGAGCAGTTATTTCATCCCTGGCGCATGAGGGTGATTAAGGGATGGTCAAGGTAGTATTATGAGGTATATACGCTTTATTGAATTTTGATGTAGCAATAGTACCACGGTGAGTTTATAGACAAAGTTGTGGAAAATGAAAATAATGAAGTTTGGAATAGAAAGAAAAGAGTTAACATACCCCTTTTGTTATGACTTACAATTCCACACCCAAATGATAAGAAGAGCTATAAATAAGACTTGGAACATTTTTGAAAAGTATGCCAAACAAATTAGATATATTCAATAGACATTTATGATTTACAGTTATAGGAAGGGCCTAATCTCAAAAAATATTTTTGAAAATATACATGAGAATGATGAGAACAAATAATAAGAAAAAAGGAACCTTTAAGTGTGGAAGATGTTCCCAATGTACAACCATTTATAGTAAATACTGGTGAATTAACTATTCTTACTATTCCAATGAAGTTTTAAAAGTAAACATTATACATTGTTATATACTCGAGGGATAGTATATTTAGTTAATACTGTACTTTCTGTTGGAGCATTATGTAGGAAAGTCAGAGAAGGAATTTTGAGACAAAAGAATATAATCAACACACATGTATGATGTAAACAGAAAGAAGGGAAACTAATGCACTTTTAGACATACATTTATCTTGTGACCAAAGCTAATTTTAAATTTTGGGTGTTTGGAAATGTTACCCAGGGATAACAGAGGTGGTGATTGAGAAAATTGTTTAACATACATAGAATTGATATGGCAGCTATGTTGGATGCCAATACACCCCCAGGAATGAACGATTATGTGTCAATCTTACCAGCCCTGAGGTTAAGGAGCTAATAAAGTTAAAAATAACAATGAAAAGAAACAAAAGAAAAACTCTTTAACAGGAGTTTTAGTCCATCATATGGACGTGATTATTTATGTCTTAGATTTATTTATATTTATTTATATGCACACATTATATTATACTAATCTTATTATAATCCTACTGTTGGTGTTATAAAATTAGCCTTTATAATATTTACTATATATACAATATTTATTATATTATATTACATACATTATTATTATATCATTATTATATTACATACATTTTATAGTACACCTATATTTACATATACATATTTTATATAATATTATATATATTTATACATACATATTATACAGGTTTATTAGATTTGTATACGTTACTCTCTTTGTGATGTACTTACTTCATTCATTGACAACATGGTGAAACACTTCTTAACCACATTTATATATATTTGTTGTTTTTCCTGTGGTCAATTGATTTTTAAAATGATGTTAAAATGATTTTAAAATGATTTTAGAATGTTTTTTAAAATGATTTTAAAACGACTTAAAACGTTTCTTTTGGTTTCTGTTGTTAATAACTGCATTTTAACTTTAATTAATAGATTATAATAAACTGAATAATGGATTAATTGAGTTTGAAATCATATTCCTGTTTGCACTTATTTTTAAGATCGTTTTTTTCTCAAAACTTGCATTTTATCTGTCTTTGGCCTAGCACTCTTGCATTGAGGGTCATTTACTGCTGTTATAACTAACTGATACTTTGTTGTAACCTCCTGCTATCTCTGAAAAAACAAAAAAAAAAAAATCTTGCTTTTTTCCCACTTTTCTGAGATTTAAAGAAAGTTCAGTTACAGGCTTGCTGTTCTTGAACTGTTGTTTGTAAGTTTCTGTGAGGCCATTTTTGCTTGGGCTAAGGTTAAGTCTCTCTGTTGATCAGTGGCAGTGAAAACATTGAAGCTGGCCTGCCTGCCCCTGTGGGAGTAGTTTACTGACTTGAGAGCTGTAGTTTGTTGTTAGCCATTCTGGGTCAATTCCAACTCCTTCATCTTCCTCTCTAAAACCCTCTTTTACTTGTGGTTTTGCGCATTTTTGAGCTTAAGCGCAGCTTAAACAGGCAGTGCCGCCTAATTGGGTTGAAACTATTCCTGGCTCCACAAAGTCTGCTCTTCACTTTTCCCTTAGAACTGCTCTATCTCTCAGATTTTAAACACCATATTCTCATTCTAAGGCCCTTCACGGTTCCAATTAAGAAGTAATCCTACAAAGTTAGCACTATTAAACCATAAGCACTTCTTACTCTTATACTCTCAACGATTACCCTCTGGTCCTCTATTGGTCCGTCTTAAATTCAGTTTCCCTATTACTCTAGCATGTCCAAAAGGTCCAGTCCAATGGTTTCCTCTCCTGTCCAGCTGGTGAATATATGGCGGAATTTTGAGGCAATGTTGCAACTGTCTCATGTGCATGGACAACCCTCTCCTCCTCCAAACAGGTTCAAATATGTGAGAGATGCAACTATTTAGCCAAACTGGAGGCTGAGCTCTCTCATCTCTCAAAACTGGTGTAACCAGTCAGGAGGAGAAGGTAACCTCACACAAATGGCACCAATTCAGTATCACATAGTCCCACCACATCAGCAAACCAAACACATGCAAAATACACAAAACATACTCGGAGGCTCTAAATAAAAGAGAATTCTACCTAAGCAACAGAGACCTCCAAAGCAGACATCAAGCAAAGCGCTACCTCAAAACCAAAACACCACACAACACATAACCCACAAAGTCAGTGTGCCAAGCAGCCACAGCCAGCTTAAGGCTGAATAACACACCTGATAATCTTGTTATAGGTGACTGTTATTGTCCAGACACACCGTCTGCAAGCTCACCAGGCTGAATAAAGAGAAAGGTCACAGTGAGCTGCCTGCCAGTTGCTAGGATCCGCCACATAACTTAAGCAATCTCAGGTCACTCCAAAGCAAATACAAATATGTAGCTCAGTCATTGGTACATGCTGGTGTGAATGACCTAGAGGCAGTATGCACCTCCCTGGACTACATGAAAAGAGACATGGCAGAGGAGCTCCTGATCCTGTGGCCCAGGCTGGTATGACTCCTGACTCTTTGAGCAGCATCTTACCCTCACCTAGAATGATGCCCACAGTACAAAGACAAAATGATCGATTTTAACAATTGGCTAAAATTTTGATGTCATTCAAAGGGGATCAGTGTCTGTCAGACCTGGGATGACATGCTCGACAAGCTTCACGTTGCCCGCTAGGGAGCGGCTTGCACCTGTCACCACTGGGCTTTCGGATATTGGCAAAGGCTCTTGCCACCCCCCATGGTGCCTTTTGTAGGCAAGGCTCTGCAAGTCAAACCCACACCCCATAGACAGCTGAGGAATAAGAAACTAAAGGGTAAATGCTAAGCGCCAGAAGTCTTAACCTCAAGATAACGCACCTCGAAGCTCTCCTCAGTATGGAGAACATTGATATCTGTGCAGTGACTGTAGAAACCTGGTTCAGGCTTCAGAGAGCACCCCAACACTACCAGGCTATACCTCATATCATGCTTTTGGCCCAAAAACCCGGACCGGCAACCACAAAAGGAGGAGTTTCCATATTTATCGGGCAGGATATCCACACCTCCAGATTAGTGGCATTGCATGAAGTATCGGAGACCATCCATGGCCGCAACTAACAGTGGGCAAGACTGCTTTTCAGTTTATAGCATCTACAGACCACCCTCTCAAAGTCAGGGAATCCCATTCGGCTTTCCTGAAAACATTGGAGAACATGAAGATCTCTCGAAACACCATTATATTGAAGCTTACTTCAACTACCCAGATGGTGTCCGGACTCGTCCTACATGAACTCAAAGAAGAGCTAAACCCAAACATAAAACTACTGTTCAATCTCAGCCTTACTACAGGATATGTGCCCAAAGAGTGGCATTACAGCAACAGTGGTCCTCTCCATAAAGGTGGTGCCTCAACGGATCCTGGAAACTATCGCCCCATAAGCCTGACTAGCTTGGTCTGCAAAAGCTATGGAAAGGATCATCATGGACCTCATAAAATAAAGATATTGGGGACCTACAAACACTGGATCCTACCCAGTTCAGCTTTGTTAAGGGCAGATCCTGCCTCTTAAACCTGGTTGATTTCTTTGAAACAGTCACCAAGGCCATTGACAGTGGAAGGTGGTCACACAGCCTACCTGGACCTACTTAAAGCCTTGATACAATACCCACTCGGGCATTATAGATAAGCTCACCAGCTTAAATATAAACCCCTATGTCACTAGATGGATTGCAAACTGGCTCAGGACAGAACCCACATGGTTAGAATTGCTGGAGCCATGTCAGACTCAAACCAGTTACAAGTGGTGTCCCACAAGGCTCAGTCCTGGGACCTCTCTTGTTCGTATATATTTCTCGGAGGTACAGGCCAACACGGAAGGACTGTGGCTGACCAAGTTCAGATGACTGCAAACTGGGCGCCTAATCGACTCTCCAGCCGACACAAGCATCCTCCAAAAGGGCCTCATAGAAACAGACAACTGGTGCCAGAGCCATGGCCTCAAGCTAAATGCCAAAAGTGTATAGTCATCCCTTTGGCAAAAACAAAGTGCCCACAAATTACCACATAGGTGGTAATCCATTAAGTACAGAAGAAGTAATTAGGGACCTGGGGACCCAAGTTGATAACAATCTCTCATTTGACAACCACGTGGCCAAAGTGGTTAAAAAAACTTTTATATAGCCCACCTAATCATGAAGAGATTCACATCTAGATCAGGGGAGGTCATCGTGCCTCTTTACTCATCCCTCATCAGGCCCATAATTGAGTACAATGCCCCTTTTTGGGATGTACCTTACCAGACACCTGCAGCAACTGGAAAGACCCCAAAAGTACCTCACCAAGAGGATCAAAGGGCTCAAACAGATGCCATATGCTGCCCGGTTAAAGAAACTCCAGCTCTACTCAGTGGCATACCGCCTGTTCAGAGGCAATCTGTGCCTGGCGTATAAAGCCATGTCCAACCCGGAATTAATGGACATGCTGCACCTCAGAAAATCCAAATCCCATCGAGCTCTGCTCGAGACTTGAACCTCAGCACTGAAATAAATAGGACATGCTGGAGGACAGATTCATAACAGAGGCTCCCTTCACTCTGCAATAAAATCCCAGTCCAGGTTAGGCAGAGTCCCTCATTGACTCTCTTCAAGAGGAATCTTGATGAGTGGATGGGAGATCGTAGGTTTACCCCGGGTATCACTTCTGTGTCACTGTTAGATAGAGGCACAGTATACTAACCTCGAAAAAGGGCATAGCAAAATAAATTTAAAATGGGTGGCGAAAGCCAAACACATTCTGGCTAGGCTTATAAATGCCCTAGGGCAGATAGCCTAGTATGAACCTATGAACCTATGAACCTATGAACCCAAACATTGACTGGAAGCACTACTCAAGCCCCAGCACCTTAGCCCAAAGATTCCTGGAAATTATAAACTCAAATGCTATGGAACAACTAGTCACCACTCCCACAAGAGGGGACAACATACTAGACCTGATCATTACCAACATGGGGACTCTATGCTCCACACCAGAAGTATATCCCTCATTGGTAAGATCAGACCATAAATTAATTTCACTGGATGTCCACATCCCGACCCCACCCCCAGCCCAGAAAACCAAATATCTATCCCAGCAGAGGGCTGCCTCCCAAACATCTCAGATGCTCAGGTGAAGGCTGCCCTCTCCAAAGCAAAAAACACTGCTTCCATGGGACCAGATGGCATCTAGGTTGGCGATCCTACATGAACTACAAGCAGGAACTTAATCCCCTCAAATAAAACAGCTATACAATCTCAGCCTCACTACAGGATATGTGCCCACAGAATGCATTACGCAACAGTGGTCCCCTCCACAAAGGTGGAGCATCTACACGGACCCTGGAAGCTATCGCCCATAAGCCTGACTAGCTTAGTCTGCAAGGCTATGGAGAGGATCATCATGGAGCTCATAAACAAAGACATTGGGGACCTACAGACACTAGATCCTACCCCAGTTCGGCTTTGTCAAGGGCAGATCCTGCCTTTTGAACCTGGTTGACTTCTTTGAAACAGTCACCAAAGCCATAGATGAAGGGAAGGTAGTCCACACAGCCTATCCTGGACCTTGCAAAGGCATTTGACACAATACCCACTCGGGCATCATAAGATAAGCTATCCAGCTTAAATATAAACCACTATGTCACAGATGGGTGGCAAACTGAGCTCCAAAGACAGAACCCACAGAGTATAGAGAGTTGCTGGAGCCATGTCAGACTCGAAACTGGGTCACAAGTGGTGTCCGTGAAGGTGGCTCTGTCCTGGGACCACTCTTGTTCGAGTATACACTTTTCTCCGAGGTACAGGCAACGTGGGAGACTATGGCTCACCAAGTTAAGCAGATGACTGCAAACTGGGAACCATAATCAACTCTCCAGCTGACACAAACATCCTTCAAAAAGGTCTCACAGAGACAGATAACTGGTGCCAGTGCCATGGTTTAAAGCTAAATGCCAAAAATGTATAGTCATACCCTTTGGCAAAAACAATGTGCCCACAAATTACCACATGGGGTGGAAACCCATTAAGTACAGAGAAAGTTATTAGAGACCTGGGGACCCAAGTTGATAGCAATCTCTCCTTTGAAAACCACATTGCTAAAGTGGTTAGAAAGACCTTCTACATAGCCCACCTCATCACGAAGGGTTTCACATCTAGATCAAGAGAGGTGTAATCATGCTCCCTTGGTTCATCCCTCATCAGGCCCATCACTTAGAATACAATGCCCTTTTGGGATGTACCTTACCCTCGACACCTGCAGCAATTAGAAAGACCCCAAAAGTATCTCGCCGAAGAGGATCTGGGGTCTCAAACAGATATATATACTGCTCAGCGAAAAAACTCCAGCTCTGCCTCAGTTGCATACACGCCTACTTCGTAGAAGCGATCTATGCCCTGACATACAAAGCTATGTCAAATCCCAGAATTAATGGACATGCTCCACCCTAGTAAATCTAACTTCCTTATTTCACATGCTGCTCGAGGACTTGAACCTCAGCCCACAGAAATAAATAGAACTTGCTGGAGGCATGGTTCTGTACCTGAGGCTCCTTCGCTCTGGAATAGAATTCCAACCATGTGGAGGCAGAGCACTCACCTGAATCTCTTTCAAGAAGAATCTCGATAAGTGGATGGGGTTGTAGGTTTGTCCCAGGGATTACTCTGTGTCAAACTATTGAACAGAGGCACAGTAAAGTTAAACCTTAAAAAGGGCTGGTATACTCAAAATCAAAGGGTGGCGTAAGCCATTAAGAGAATCCGGGCTAGGTTTATAACGTTCCCAGGCAGATAGCCTAGTGT